>NW_021939882.1:11882671-11900188 GCF_001715985.3 Manacus vitellinus
CACACGGAATCACCTAACTGTGTATTGGTTGTACTCCTAATTAACGCTCACGCCGCTAAATTCACCGTAGCGGAGAGGCGGTCTGATGGGAGCAGTAGGAAGAGATGTTTTTTCTTTAATATAAGGAAATTAGGTCTCTTCAGTCAAATATGAGGGGCCCTTCGTTTTGCTGCCTTTAGGCATGAATTAAATTCAGTTAGGAGCTGGGAGAGAATAATAATCAGTAAATATCTTCTAATTTATTTGCCATGAGCGTAACTGCTTTTTGTGCTAGGCATAATTTGGTCTCACATACGAGTTTTCATGCAGTTCTTCAGAACTGAGGGGCAGAATGCAAGTAATTTGCTGTTAAGGCACTCTGAAGGTGAGCTGGGTTCAGTGGAGACATTAAATGGGTTTTTTGGCCAGTGGAGTTCTTGCTAAATTACCTGATCTGGAAAATATGAACTTTCTTTAAATGTATCACCTGGCCTCAAAAAACAGAAATAAAATAGAAAAAGGGGAAACCTAAAAACCCTTTATGTGTCTTTCATTATTTTTACTGGTCGCTGAGGCCAAGGGCTTAAAAGCTGTTCCTGGGGAGCCCCCTGCCCTGGCCCCTGTGGATCCCTGGGGGACATCAAAGCCATCAGTGCCCTGCAGCAGTGAGGGGAAGGCTGGGGCCGCTCTGTGGGGTCCCTCACAGGACCAGGCTCCTCCAGAAAGATGCCTGTGAAATTCCCGAGGGGAAAAGTGAGTTCTGGTGGCTTTTTCCCTCCCTGGAGCTGTGGTTCATTGACACCCCTCTGCTGGGGGTTGTGTGAGGTGCTCAAATAGCGTTTGGGGCTGCAAGGTTTGGCTCCCTCAACTTTCTTTCTTGTTGTTTTCTAAGTGCTCCCCTGTTTTAGTCTCTCCTATTTGGGGCCAGGCGGTAGCAGGAGGAAGCAAATGGAACTTTTGCTGGTAATTGTTGTACCCTCCATTTACAGCTGGAGCTGGGAAATATGCTGATCCATGCAAATATCTGTGGGGTTAGTAAGAGTTTCATTATGTAGGAGGAGGTTTAAGAAACAAATTTTTCTCTCTTTCACAAGAAATGAATATATGTAAAAATTTTAATAAGATGAACAGTTCTGTAGTTTCTAGCAGAAAATGGTACTCTGCAAAATGTAGATGGTAGCTGAATTTAATGTTAACCTAAGTGAGGGCTTACACAGAAACACTTGTGTTTGAGTGGAAATGTTTCACTAAAATCGTTGAAAATCATCCCTAAATGAAGACGTGGAGGTTTTGCCTTCTCGTGTGGTGTGGAAGGTGAGATTCTCCAGGAGATTTGTTTAAATCCACAGAGCAGAAGCTGTTTGGGCTGAGTTTCCCATCAGGGATTTCTGTGTGAAATGAAAACTCGGGTGTTAGTGCTGGTGGGAAACATCCCAAAGCCTGGGGCTTGGGGCTCATCCCAGCCTGGCAGACTTAGGGGGGTGCTGTTCCTTTTGAGAGTGCTCTTGGTTACTAAAAGCAGGATGTTTTATGCCTCTCTGATACAGGAGATGCCATTGGTGCTCTCTGGGTGCTCCATTACTTCCCTGCAGTGCCAGGATGAATCTGTAGTAAATAGAGGAGCGAATGTGTGATGTGAAAGTTCTGAGGAGCAAACACAACCGGGTTCTGAGGGGCTGATAAACAAGAGATGATGTGTCAACACAGTAATTGCACGGAAGTTTCAGAACACGCTGTTCTAGCCCTCGACTTCCCTGGATAAATCATTTGCATTTATTTAAAGGAAAATCAGTCATGGAAATAACACTCTTCTATTTTTAAAGCTGGAATCTAAGAGAAATATTTTAAGGTTTCAAAGTGACAACTTTGATTTGCTGTATGAAGTTTTAGTGAGTGTTCCCAAGTCACTGTATCTCTTAGGACAGCTGAGGGCTTCCCGTGCCTGGTGCCAGTTCTGTATCCTGTCATCAGTCATTTCCAGGGATGAGCAGTGATTGAGTGATGCCATTCCATGGCTTCATTTGCCTGTCCCGCTGAGCTCCTGGTGCCTGCAGAGGTGGTTGTGGGAGGCTCGAGGCCTCACAGGTTTCCTGGGGCTGACTGGGGTGTGCAGTCAGGCTCACGGGGTGTGCAGGGGGACAGGCTCAGGGAAGGGCTGTGTGAGAGTGGGTGGGAAGTGAGGGGTGAGGAAGTAATCCAGAACAGATGGGGGGCCAGCTACAGTGATTGAAAGGGCTCTTTCTTCCTGGGCTTGGTTTTCTCAGTGAAATTAGATAACTGTGACCTTTCTGCTCTTTTAAAGAACCAACCTTTTTTCTTTCTTAAGGTGAAGTACTAACAATGCTTTGTGAAATAGGTTTTGTTACCTCTGGAGTCTGAGCTGTGTATAAAATCTATGGTGTTCAGTCACATCAACCCTGTGACTTGCCTTTGATACCTGCTAAAAGCCTTGTGTTCTTCATTTTCTCAGGAAGCTTCCCTGCACCATACTTCAGTTTTACCAGCAGCTTTCAAAGCAGGGGGTAATTAGCTGCTTAGTTTATATTAAAGTAGTTGTAAAAGAGTACATAAATATGCCAAAGAAGGTTTTTTTAATACAGGTTAAAAAGTTAAGCATTTATGGGGTAAACTGTGTCCAGCATAAGATGTTGCTAGTACAAGAAAATAAATCTGTTGCCCCCAGGCTGTGGTACCCACCAGACCCCTCCGGGCCGTGGCTCCTGTTGTAAGTTCTGACATCTGTGTTTCACTGTGCCCCTGGTGCCTGTGCTGTTCTCCAGACACAGATCCCCGTGCTGGCAGTTCAGATCCAGCAAGGCACTGCTCCGTGGCAGGAGCAGGAAAGGGTTATAGAAAGGCCATGCCTAGGAATAAAAGGGACAAGCACTTGTCCACACTGTGTTATCATTTGCATCTTGAAGTTCCATATGTGGAAAATAATCTTCCTAACACACTGCCTTCAGTGTCTAGAACGTCTCTGGCTCTCCTAAAAGCGTCCAGTGTTTAAGTACCTCTGTAAATAATAAATGAAGAACTCTAATTGAGTATCTTGCCAGAAATCTTTCCGGTTCTCATGGCAGGGCTTTGATGGGAGCTGAAGGTCTTCAAATCCGAAGGTACCAATTTCAGAAGGATGTGTTTCACGCAGGCCTGCCTTGCCAGCAGCAGCTCCTGCTGTAAATCAGTTCCTTGGGTTACTGCAACTGGAGATGGTTGTGCCCCCAAACTATTTAAAGCTTTACAGTGCAAAATAAATCTCAGCATTCTGTTTGGAAACTAAAATACAGCTGCTGTGTGTATCTCAGGAGGGCTATAGCAGTCTGGCTTTTTTCTTCCTTGTCTCAGTCTTTGCAAGCCAAACAGGCAAAGCTGTATTTGTGGGAATTTTTTTCCACATATTCTTGGAGGAATCCTTCAAAGAGCGGACTTTTGTAGTGATGGAGATACAGGCAATGATCATCTTTGCAGCTGAAACAAAGGAGGTGCTGTTCTGGCTGAAATGTCACTGGTTCTTAATCGAAGCCTGGGAGTAGATTGAGAGTTAGTAAGGCTTTTGTAAACCTGTGTGTAACCTAGTAGTGCTTTCTTCAGCAGGGTAACAATCTCTTGGCTCTGCAGTTATCATTTTTTTGATCTTCAGTAGCCAAATGAGCACAGCTGGGAGCTGTGTGTTGGACATTAAAGCACGCAGGGGTTCATACATGGACTAAAGGCAGTGGCTGGAGCAGACAGCTGAAGAGGTGGTGCTTGGATGGGTGTTAGGAAGGCACAGCCTTAGGATGAGCCTGCGGGGCAGGGGATGTGAGGTCTGTGCTGCTGCCAGGCTCCAAGTACAGTCCCGTTTCAGAGTGCCTCCGAGAGGAAGGATGCAAAGCTGAAGAGAAGAAATTGCTGTGACTTTGGCAGCCACGCAGAAAATGGGAAGGAAGAGCTTAAGAACATGAATTAGAGCACAGCAACTGCACTTGGAGCCAGCAGAGTGGGGAGGAAATGAGGGAAGTAGACAAGGAAGTGTGGAAAGCTGCACCTTTTGGGAAGGGTTAGGTGAAGGAATGGTCTGACTGGGGAAATGGGATGGCAGAGGGAAGAAGGAGGCTACAAAGATGCAAAAGTGTGAGGTTTGTGATGAGGGTGGCAGCAGCTGTCAGTTTATTCAGGTGAAGGAAAGCTGCAGATGTGCCAGTTGTAGGGAAAATTCTGAAAGTAAATTGCTTTTGGTTCTTAATAGAAAAGTTACAGTATCTTGAGGAGAGTCTGGTGTTTGACCAAAGTTTCACTTTTTCAGTCTCTTTCGAGGTTTGGAGGCTTTTTACCTCACAGTGCAGTTCCATTTTGTACCATCAGTGAATTTTCCAGCTCTGCCCCACGTGAGCAGGGGAGGTGCAGCAGAGAGAGTTCCCTTGAGCTGGAACACGTGCACGGCTTCCTGTGGAGAGCAGAGCAGCGTCCGGGGCTGCTGCCCGAGCCCTGCCCCGCGCCTGGGGATCCACATCCCGGTGTCCATGAGGGCAGGCTGGGCTGTGCACAGCTGCCCTCTCTGAAGTGCTCTTGGGTTGCTCCTTTCCAAAGCACGTGGAGCATGCGGAGCTCGTGTCTGCCATGGCTGTGTCACACGGTGCTCGCTGTATCCCTTGGGATACAGGGCTCGGAGCGCTGTGGAAAATTTGGGTCGCTGAGGAGCGTGGTGAGCAGCATGTCAGCAAAACAACCTGCCTTGTTACGAGCTGTGCCCTCAGAGGGGCTGGGAACGTGCTTTGAAGGACGGCTGTACCTTTTCATTTCCCCTGTGTTTTCTCAACCACCTTCTCTCCTTCCACCACCGTGCTGTGTCTCTGCTGGGGGGTGTTGCTGTGCACTTGGAGGTCTCCGTTTCTTTGGCATTTCCAGATCCCTGTCCCTGGGCAGCTCCGGTGCTTGTGCAGCAGCATGTGAAGGGGGATTGCTGATGGCCCTACAATGAAATGGATGTTGCAGCAAACGTGCCACTGTGAGAGGGATGATGTGTGGGAGAGAGTAAGAGGCCATGGTTATGAGAGGGCTGCTCTGTGACAAGGGGTTTTTTTGTTGCAAGGGAGAAAATAAATTGAAGGGAAATGAGAATATTTACTGAGTTGTTTAAACTAATGCTGATTAGTAACAATCCTTTCCTTCCAGCTTTTTTCTTGGGTGATGTCTTCTTTATACGAGTGCCACTGTTTATGTTGTTACATAATCTGATTTCTTGGTTTGATTTTTATGGCATCATTATTCACAGAAAATCCATTTTTTCTGGAAAATCCCTTCCTTCCCACCTTTATTGATGTATTTATGAGTTCAGTGGTGTGACATCTGACAGCCTACTCTGCTTTCCTGTACCACTTCCACACATTTTCCAATATGAGCAATGCATGACCGAGACCAGATAATGCAAAAGTAACATAATGCTGTTTGTGTTTTGATAACCAAAAAGCACTGACTCTTTTTGAAAACTTAATTTGCTTCTCATGCAGGCTAAATTAACAACGGGAACGTTTAAAGGCATGTTGTTTCTTCGGTGCTTTGTTAATCCAGGTCCCCGCAGGACTTGCATCCTTGTATTTGCACCCCAGGAAATTACCAGTTTTATTTGGGATCAAAGAGTAGTTCAGCTTCCCAGGCCTGTTTCTCATATGAATACAGCTGAAAATTTGTAAGATGTAGTAGGGACCTGCTTGATAGGAATAGGGACTGATGTGGTTTCTGGGAAAAACAGTGAAAAAAAAGCTTTTGTGGGTCAACTTCTGGCTGTGGCAACACTGCAATATTTTGTTTTGCTCGTTGACTTGGAGGAGAATCACAGCTATGTATATGTGTATATTCAGTGTACAAGTTGCAGGGCTGCACTCTGAGTTTCATTCTGTTGAGGAGTTTGTGAATGTGGAGTTCTGGTACAGAAGTTGTGACACGTGCACTGTTTGCCTTTTTGAGAGGTGTGTGGTTGTATTTCAGGGTGGTTTGCAGGATGGGACTGTGTTCAAATCTCCCAGCCTTTTCAGTGAAGCCAATTTCAAATTTTCAGACAAAAATACTTACATCTGTTTGAAAATCTACACTTAGAATTTGGAAAACTTAGTAATCTGCAGTTTGGATTTGATAGAGAATCTCTTGGGGCATGGAAGGACTGGCCAGGGAAACTTGTTATTCAGGCTGTCTCCATCACACCAGTCCTTCTCCAGACCAAAATCAGACCTGTGCTGTGACAATTGCAAATAATTTTGAGGTTTGCCTTCATGGAGGAATGCCTCTCCTTCCAACACCCTGCTGGCTCTGCAATGACTTAGCAAATCAGTGCATTTATGTAATTTTGATAGATGACTTCTTGCTGAGCTGTATTGTACTCTTAAAATTCTGACTCATATGCCTTAACATCTTAGTACTTTTCTTGGCAGCCTTAAAAAATCATACATTGGACATGGTACTGGGCCTACAGTGCTGCTTTGTCCTTGAAATGCTGCCCTGTAATTACTATGGCCTTACCAGTGGTAGAAAAGCAGGAAATTGGCCCAGGATAAAGATGCTCCTTTCTTTGGGAAGCTGTGGGCAATCAGGGGCACTCATGTCCTCATGGAGCAGTTTCTTGACACAGCTGGGAACAGTGGCAGTTTCTCCTACCCTTCTGAATTGCTGGTGCCTTGAGATGCAGAGCACAGGCTGAGGAACACTCGATTCAGCTCCCTGGAGGGGCTGGAGAGCAGGGCAGAGGGTGAGAGACACTGTGCCGTGTTCATCTGGGGATGTGGCAGCATTTGGTTCTAGAAAACCTTGCTCTTGCTTCTGGCTGCTGGCAGGGGAAGTTTTATAGGCCACGGCCCAGACTTTTTGAAGATCTCTCTGAAAGGCTCACAGTTTGTTCTCTGTAGGATGTGCTTTCTGTGACACGTGTAGTGTGAGTTTTCTGCAGACTCCATCTTCTTTTAGGGGTTACTGTTCCAGTGTGCTGCTGACAGTACTGGCTGGAGGCCTTTTATCTCTTTGCTTAGCAGGAGGTGACATTTTCTTGTTTCAGGAGTAGTGGACTGTGTCTTCCTCTCTCCTGGTTCTGGATCAGGAGAAGCACATGGGGCTGTTTGCCCTGTGCATGGCCCTTGGGGCAGCTCCTGGAGCGGCTGTGTGAGGTGTGAGCTGGTGCTTGGAGCTTTAGTATTTGTTTTGTTGTTTGCACTGTAGTTTCTTCTCATCTTCTTTAATCTTTGCAAAGTGAGCTGTAGCCCCCAAACACTTGTTCATTGGGTGATTCAGGGTAGGGGAAGGAGCAATTGTTGTCAGTAAATCCGTTTCTCTGTCTTAGATCCACCAATCCGCCGCCCCACTAACGCAGTCGGTGCCGGGCTGGTCAGTGCCTTGTCTCTAACAGCTTTAGCAGTAATTGGGCTTTCGTTCAAGAAAGAAGTAGATACACCAAGCTGAAGATGATTGGCTGCTCTCTTTTAACAGACAAGTCTGAGAAGGAAAACCCATTCGAATCCCCTTTCATTCTGGATTGGTGGATCTGAAGCCCAGAAACAAAGTTTCAGGTAAGATGTCACCCTGTACTATATCTTGCTGCTTCTGCTTAGTTGAGTTTGTCCGCACATTCAGTCTCTTGCTTTAACTGCTTCATGTCCCCGAAGGGTTTGGACACAGGGAGTCAGCTGCTGAGCTCACAGTCAGAAAGGGCATATCCAGGAGTTACAGTAGGACTGTAGGGAATTGCTGGTCTGCTGTGAAGGACAGGCCTAGGAACATGAGGCAAACTTCTGTGGAGCTGGAAAGCCGTGTGTGCAGGGGCACGGAGTGAGTGGCTGCCACATCCTGCCCCTGGAAGGGCAGAGCAGCCTTGCCAGGGACTGCATTGAGCTTCTTGGCGGAGGTCAGGGAGCTCTCAGAGCTCACCTGCTCTCAGTTCTGATGGCTTCAGCAGAAATGGAGAGAGTTTCTCTAGTTGTTCCTGGTACAAACTCCTGTAGCTTTTCCTGCTGAAGTGCCATTTGAAATTCTGTTGTGGGCAGTGTCCTAAACCCTTTGTGGGATTTCAGTGGGAAGATCTGTCCCCAGCTGCTTTTGGAGGTATCTAAGCCAGGTGTAAGGCAGGGCCTTAGGGAGGAGCCTTGAAGTGATAACGGGTTTATTTCAGAGCAGGGGAGGGTGGTTGTATTTTGAGTCTCATTCATCTGAGATTTTGAGATGACTGTAAAAGGCTACAAGATGTTGTCTTAGAGATGGGTTTGGAGGGTACTTTTGTGCCTCAGGAAGGAAAGCTGTGTCCCTAACTGGTAGGAAAATAAAGTTCTGCCAGTTCAGTATATATGGTGTGAACAGGAGAGCTGCAGCTCTCCGAGTGCCCAGCTCTATTGTCAGTTAGTGCTTTGATGAACTTGGCAGCTTATTTCCAAAGTCACTCCAAAGCAATGCCCCTCAATTCCTTTGGACAGTAGTAGCAATAACACTAAGCCACTCGTGTGTTCTCTCTGGCAGGGAGTTGCTACAGCAGCTGGTGAGGCCTCAGTATTTAACCTCCTGTACCAGAGACTCTCGTAGGTGCCATTGGTTGTTTTAGCTCTGCGTTTGTCTTGCTGGCGTGGTATTTTGTGCAAAAGTTATATTTGAATTTAATTGATAAATACATGTGTAATGAATTATTTGCGCACAGGGTGCTGTTGGGTTTTGATTTGGTTTTTTGAGTAGTAGAATTTTATTTGGTTAGGGTGGAGAGGTGTTGGACATGCTGTTTTAGTGTAATTCTTTAAAATAAACCTGGGGGAAAATCTAAGGGAAGTACTTACTAACCTTAGTCTGGCACATTTCTTGCAGTCTTATCTAAAATCAAATTGAATTTGCCCCATGCACCTATCAGACTCACTTTGGAGTTAAAACTGTAAAATAACATCTTCCTGTGGAATATTTACTGTTCAGGGTGTGCCTTTTTCTAAAAAGAGAAAATAAGGAGGCAGAAGTGAACTTGGCATCTTTTATGATGAAACCTGAAAAGAGGAAATAATTCAAAATACACTGAGGGGGGAAAAAAGAGGAAGCATAAATGTGTGCTCCTGCTGATCAAGATCCCCAGTGTTATGATATTTAATATTGCTTAACTTTTGAAAACATGAAACAGCCCTACAAAGGCAGCAGTAGAGCTGAGCAGGTTGATGGCTTTGTTCTTGCCCGTGTTTTGAATCTTACATTTCAGAAAGTACAACATAAGGCAGCTCTCAGAGCTGTGTCAGTATTTCTACACAGCCTCTGGTGTGCAAACCCTGCCTGTGAATCCCGAATTTTGTTATGGGAGAGCCCAGGCTTGGACCTCAGGAGTGTGTGTAGTCGGGGGTTAATATTGTTAGTTATGTTAGGCCTCACCCTTAAAAACTTAATACAGAAGAGAGTCTGAGACAACTTTTAACATGTTAGACAAGTTTCAGCCACATTTTTGTACATGTTTAACTCACTCAAAGTGTCTCCTGTTCGAGTTGGCAGCGCTGGGTCTCTTTTCCCCAGCTGTTCTGTGCTCAGAGCAGGGGTGCTGCTGTCTGGGGGTGTCTGACCCCTCTGTTCCTGCTGCAGGAGAACAGGGGAAACCCTTTGCTTTGGAAATGGCCTTTTGAATGTAACACAGGGTGTGTTAATGCAGAAGGGAGTTTTGGAACTGGGGGAGTTGGGGTGTATGTGCATGAAGGAAGGAGGGTTAATCTAAATACTGTGTATTTTGGAAAATTTAGATGATTTCAGTTCATGTTCAGAGTGATTTACACAAACGAATTAGGATTTTCTCCCTAGTCCTTTGTGTCTTCCTGAAAATGAGCTACTGCATCTGACGAGTCTTATCCTGATGAATAAATTATAATGGAGTAAGATGGTTATTATATTCAAGGAAAGCATTTTATCTTCTCTCCACTGAACCCATATTCCTTTTGTAGCATTCATTTGGTGTAGCACACGTGTACTTTGATCTCCAGGAGCAGAGTGGGACAGCGTTATCCATCACCCTCCTGTGAATTCAGTGTCCTATCTAGAGCAACGGTGTGGTAATGAGGAGAATTTATCTGATCAATTATTTTCCCTTTGTCTTGCTTTAAATTTCCTGATTCCTCACTTAGTGCTTTTCCCCAAATGCAAGAGCTCACGTGCAGATCTTGAATGGCTGTTGGAAAGTTGTTGCATTGAACCACTTTTATTGGGAATGGCAAATCATTTGTCTAAATTGGTTTTCCTAATGGCACCATGACTCAGTTATTGGTTACCTATTTTTTTAAAATGATCTGATAATAAAGGAATAACCAAAAACATTTCACAGGTTAAAAAGAGTTTACTACTGTGTGGATAATTATTTTTGAGAAAATCACTTTTGCATTTGTAGTTCATCAAAGGACAGAAATGCAAGAGTAAATTGTATCTAAGACAGTTTTCTTGACCTGAAAATATAGTCCTCCTTAGATTGAAGCAGGTCACTGGAACCCGTGTCAAACTCCATGGGGTTTGGAAATACCTTGTAGGGATGGTGCTCCAACAGCCTTCCTGTCCGGACACTCGAGGTGCCGTGAGGCTGCGTTTGGCAAAGGCAGTGCCGGGATGGCACCAACTCCAGCAGCCTGGGACAGAGCATGTGGACCCCCTGCACCTCCAGGGGACAGCGGGGGCTCGCAGGGGCTGGGAGGAGCACGGGGTGTCACTGCCCCAGTCCCTCTGCAGAGCTGCCCTGCCGGAGCAGAGTGCAGAGCAGGGCTGGGCTGTCACCGGGACACTGGGGGTGCCCCTGCATGTCCCACAGAGTATTCACACACACCACACTGACATTCCTGCTTTCCCACCCCTCACATCCTCAGAGCACTCCTTCCTGTGCCCGGTGATTCACCACTGCTCTGCCTGGCACTCTGAATAAATCACTTACAGTAAAAGCTCCAGGTAAGATCTGGATGATATCCCAGCCTGCAAACCAGGATGGACTTCCAGCTGGCAACTGTGCCCTGCCGAGTGTAAAATAGTACTGAAGGCCTTGCAACAGTGCTACTGCTTTATGGTTTTCATGTCTTATGGTGGTTAGTGCTGATTTTTGAGAAACAGATCTGAGCTTGATATTAAATTTGAGTTGGGAGCATAAGGCTTTCCCAGGTGGTCAGACTGCCCTCAAATCCAAGTTTGCTTTTCATAAACACCCCTTTGTGCAGCACTAAACTGAACCCCCAGCCGTGGAGAGGGGATTAAGTAGCAGCAGTTACCCTATAAATTTATCAATATTAATTGTTAATAATTGGAAATAAAGAAGTGTCAGTTCTATTGGTCCAGGCCTAAATCAAAGTAAACTAAGCAGTAAATCACCAATGGTGAGTAGCATGTGAGTTTCTTACAGCTAAAAACCTGTACCTTTTTTGCCAGTTCAAATATCAATTTATAGCCCTATGGACATCCAGAGCACAACCTAACCTTGCTGAGGAACTGATCTGCTGTCCCAGGAAAGCTGGGAAAAGCATGCCAGACTTTAGGATTTATAAACTGAAAAGATTTGCTGGGTTCTGATGTTCAATTTCTGTGTAAGAAAAAAGTTGCTGCAGGAGGAGTGAATTAATATAGTTAACCATGCTTCCTGGAAAAAAATGAAGTAAATTAGCTCCTTCATTTGTTTTACTGCGTTTTCCTTTGGAATTCCAAAATACCTCCCCTTGCCAATCTTTTTTGGATTCTGTCTAGAAACTGTTTGTAAAAAAACAAGGATATTTTTGCCTTATGACCTGAATTTCCCAAGCTGTAAATTTGGATTCCAGTAAATTTGGATCCAATAAGTGTGGATTCCTTAAATTATCTTGTATAAATAAAATGAATGCATGAAAACTTGCAAGGTCATAATTTTAATACTTTCTAAGAGCTGCAGCACAAGGCTTGGTTATGGAAATGCTGTAATTCTTGATTCTAACACTGCAGTGTTGCCATCCCTGGGCAGCAAAGGGATGATGGTTCCATCAGGAATACCCACTGTAGTCCAGAGGCATTTCTTGAGCAATTTAATGGGCTTTATAGGATAAATGAGGGATTTTTCTTTTTAAGGGATACAAAAGTGTGAGGATTTCTGTGGGACATCACTGTTTAATGATGCACTGAACCAAATGGTTTCTGGACATTTTACAGTGCTTTAACAAGACAGCAGTGCTATAACCTGGGAGAAGTCCAGGGGGAATGAAAACTTTGGATGGTTCAGGGCCTGAGATGTTCAGGGCCTTTTTTGATACCTTCATCCTAAAATGTTGGTTTGTTGGGTGAACACTGCTTTGTGCTTTGCTATTAATATAAGAAGCTCTTAGCATCTAAGATTTAAAGGCGTTGAAGCACATTCCTTTTTTACTGATACTACTGAGAATTTCCAGGTTTGAATGCAAATGCAGCATTTGCATAGGCTGCTTAAATTTGAGATTTAAGGTTGAAGCCTAAATCTTGCAATGTAATTCCTGGAGCTTTGCGTACAGAAGTAAAATCAATCATCTAATAATAAAATTAGGGTATGAATCCTTCCAAGTGTAAGGCATGGCAAAGGTCAGTGGGAGTTTCTGTGTTCTTGCCCTAGAGCTCAGAGCCCCTCTGTGCCCTGCAGACAGGGCCTTCAGGCGATCCCACAGCTCTCCAAACTTCCTGAAATCGTGCTGCATCTCCCCGGCATCCTGAGGAAAGACAAGTGGAGAGTGAAGGCACGAGTTCAGGCTTCAGCTGGGCAAGGTTAAGTCTGTAGTAACCATTAAACTTTTATTCCTGACAGTCCCTACGCAAGCAGGTCAAGCAATGACATGTCGGTGAACACACAAATATTTGCACGTTCCTGTTTGGTGTGAAGTGGGAGGCAATATTTAATTTGTAGTGTTGTGCAATATGGTTTTATAAATCCTTTCAGTCAGGGTTTCGTAATCCTGTGAAAAGGCTTTTGTGGGGCTTCAACTTGGCGTGGAAACGGCCTCGCTGTCTAATGTATTTTAAATTAAATTTAAAAAAATGTTCTTGAGTGACCCATCTTTCTTTTAAGTGTTTAGAATTCAGCTTATTTAGGTATAAAGTAGTTCATAAAAGAAAAAGCAGTCTAACAACCTAAACTAGTGAAAAATAGTAAAACTATTTAGCTTATAATTTATGGACACCTACAGGTTTAGATTCATTAAAAACATTATACTTGGCTTTGTGCACCTGATCTTAACATCTTAGGAGGCAAGTTTGCTGTGTTTTTTGATCAATGATTTTTATTAAGTCATGTGAGCAGAATGAAATTTTTTTTACCAGACCTATATGTTTAAAAATGCAACATTTTCATTGGGCTTTAATAAATACCTGCAATGATTCCCTGAATTTTAATGGTTCAGTGTTGCAGAAACACCATACAGGAGAGAATTCCAGTGTGTTTTGATGCTGGGAGTGGCATCCTTGTCCTGTTCTTGCTTTAATTTCTCTCCTTAGCATGGAGATGAAAATATTACACTTTCTTTTGTTTTATTCATAAGACATGAAATGAAAACAATTAGTTTTTAACCCCTTCAGGTGCTCTGAGCTCTCTCCCCCTCCTCACTCCTGGCACAAACTGCTTTCCCAGAGGCTTCGCCTCCTGTTATTCCACTGTCAGCTTTGGCCTGTGTGGGGTTTCTCGTTTAAAGATCTGGTCTTTGTTATAACTAAATTGAAAGGCAGTGTGAAAAATACTGGAAGCTCAGTCTGTGCCAAGGGCTCGAGCTGGGTTTGTGCACTGCTTGATGCTGAGGAATTGAAGCCTTTTCCCCAACTTTATCTGGTGTATGAGCTGCTCTGCCCTTAAAAGGAGCTGTGAAATAATACCCTGGAGCTATAAAAGGTTTGGGGAGTCTCTGCAGAACACTTCTTCAGCTTCAGAAAAAACCCAGAAAGGATTTCCAAACTTTGCCTAACTTCTCCTGTCAGCAATGGGGAGTCTGGTAGTTAAGCTTGGTTCTTTATGGCTTGGGTGGTGGTGTGAGTAATAACTGTAGTCAGGGTATAATTTGGCTTTAGGATATCTTCAAACTGATAATTCCAAAGTTTTCCCCCAGTTTCTCAGGATACCATGTATCTTGACTAACCAGAACTTGGTCATGCAGTTTGAACTTAGAGGTTGTTCCTGTCTAAAATATACCCCAATTTTTTGGTTGTCAGTGTCCCAGAAGAGAGACCGGAACCTCAGACACTAATGTTGGTTTTGCTGTTGGAATAAAGCACCACAAATAGTTTGGGAAAGCTGAGACAGTGGGGAGGACCAAACCTTAATTCCCAAAGCTCCTCCACTTCCACTCTCAAGATTTGCCACCCTAATGGGAACCTCCTGCCCTTGTGTCTCGGGGGGGACTATGAAGGGAACACGTGGTGCTGTTCCCTTTTTGGGGTGCACTCTGGGGACAGGATCCTTAAAAAATCCAGAGAGAGGAAAATAAGGCAGCAGCAACACTGTATTAAGATAGAGAACGACACATGTTTTTATGAAATAACAGTAAAGAACCAAAAAACCTGAGGATTTTTTACACATGATGGTGTTTGTGGTTCTCTTGTCTAGTTGCTGCATTCCCTGCAAAGAGCATTTGGCAATGGGTATATAGCTTTGATCCAGAGCTATTAATCTGGGTTAAGCAACAAAGATGCTCAGTAACCTAAAAAAAAGCAGCTGAAGTTGCTGTTGCTGAAGAACAGATCCCCAGTTGCTCCACTGAGTGTCCCAGCGTTTCCCTCTGCTGAGCGAGGCCCCAGAACCTCTGTCAGCAGCAATGTGGGACCCAAACTGTGACAACTCCCAGACTACTGGTACTACGTTAAAACCTTTAGCTGGGCACTAAACCCAAGAGGTTACAAATGAGGCAGATGAACTCAGGACAGAGGGGTGGCTTGTCCTGGACAGGACAGAGGGATGACTCCTTTGCTGCACAGGATCTTCAGTGGTTATTTTACCCTTGGCCGCCAACCCGGTGACTGATGTAGAAATAACATAGATAAGTACCCACGTTATCTTACTAATGAGTTGCCTGCCTTGAGTGATTTGTTGTGGCATCTAACTGCTTCTTCTCTTCCTTCCTTTTTGTCACCCTGCAGTGTTCTGTGCCAAGGTCTTTGTGGCTAGGCTGCTCCAACCTGGTAGAGAGCATGTGCGCACTGAGATGCCTGCAGAGCATGCCCAGTGTCAGATGTCTCCAGGTGCCTTTCTTCTTTCTTGTTGTAAATGTTATGCCTATGCTTTGAACTTGTGTTAAACTCGCAGGACTCTGTTTAATCCAATTGTTAAGTCTGCTAAATGTTTGTTGTGCATCCTTTTCTGAAATCTTCTACTTAACTGCATTGGAGGAGTGACTCTTAAAGGGCTGTCTGTGCCGGAGGTGCTGGGGGGTGGTGAGGTTGTGTTTGATTGCCTGTTTACTGAAGTTGTGATATAAGTAGCACATAGTTCTGCATGTTGCCTGCTACGTTTTGCTTTCTCGTTTAATTTAAAAAAATAACATAATGAGCTTTGCCATTTCTCTTAAATTGCAATGAACTGACTAGCCTGTGATATTTGTGTGATTTCATTTAGAAAGGATAAGCTTTTTGTTTGCTGCTGAGCGCGGTCCTGGGTGTAGCCTTACATTGGTCTTTGCACGTGTTTGAATGCAGAACAGTGAGCATGGAGTCCTGGGGTCTTTGGGTTGCCCTGTTCACTTAGTGTTTTAATTTAAAGAAGTGAAGGGATGGGGGGTTATTCTGCATAGAAAACCACTAAACCTTAAGTTCTCTGTTGTTTTTTTCTAGTAAGCTGTTGGAGCTGAGCCTGCATAATTTATAGATGGGGAATTGCTGCTGTTTCTTCACTGGTTTGGGAGGGATTGAAAATGATAAAAAAGGAGCTTTTGGTACCAGTTAACAATATTGAACTCCCAGGGGATTTACCTTGGAAAGAAAATGCCCAATTTGTGTAGTAACTGTGTGCCACTTCCTCAGGTGTTTCTGAATGTATCGTTTTTTAGCAGAGCACAGTGATTATTTAACATTTGTATATTTTATAACATAATAACATTATTCAGTGGTTCAGTCTTTCATGTGTACAAAGTGAGTACTTAAAAGAAATTGTTTTTGTGAATGAAAACGAACAATTGAGTTTTGTTTGTCACTCCATTTGAGTTCAGCCACAGTCTTACCTTAGAGAGCAACCAGTTATTTCAAAGCCTCTCCTCCCACTTGCAAAATGTGGCCACTTGAGTTCCAGCAAATTTCAGTTTCAGAATGAGAAATTCCTTCAAATTTTCTGTTAAAATAGAAATGTTTTTCTGTTTCAATGCTTTATATTTCCCATTTTGAAATAGTATTCAAAGCAAGGAAAAAACACCCTGAGATAAACACATAGAAGGATAATTCAAATGTATAGAAATTATCACTGTCTCATGGCCAAATAATGGTTATAGAAGGTGCCTATAGTTGTGCCAGGGCAGTCACTGAGGTTTGGTGTCTGTCTTGGGAATATTTGCAAGCTTGTTCTTATGTAAAGTCTTCCTACTCCCTTTTCCTGATCCTCAGTATTGACACCCTCTTGGAAAAGTAAAATAAAACTTTGTTTCAGTGGGAATTCTGAATTTCTTTTTCTCCCTGGATCTTATCTGTGAGTGGCCAAAGGATGTCTCAGAATGTTTTAGCAAGTGATCATGGTTGGTTTGAAGCTGGACAGTGATGTTGGGAGTGTGGTGGGATGGGCAGGGATGGTTCCTGAGCCCTGCTGAGGGTGGGAGCTGCTGCTCTGCTGCCACGGCAGACCCAGGGCTTAATTTGTTACCTCCTCCCTACCTGATTTTGCAAGTTGTGACTTCAGCCTAACTGTGTTCACCAGCTAGAGAACTGTTTCAGGACTTCTTAGTGCTGAGTCTGAGAACTTTGACTGTCCCTAGTTCCTTATAAATCAACTCCACTGGGTACATAAACTGTAAATTAAACAGAGGCAAAGCTCTGCTCAGGCTGGGAGTTGATTAACTGATGCAGAATGTGTTGTATTACAAACTTCTGTTGATAATATTGATTACAGGATAAAGTACAATCCAGTTTGTTCACGAACGTGCCGCTTTATACACGAGGTTTTTGGAAACTTGTTATCACACAGATGTGGTGCCGTATAATTAAAACCCAGAGCTCAGGCAGCTGTTTTGTCAGAATGTGTCACTTGGAAAGATTTCTCAAACCTGTCGTGTTTTCAGGAATTATTACAGATCTGTCAGCTTTTATGAGAACCATGTTGAAGTGCCAGTTCATTTGTAAGGCTTTCCTGCTCCATATGCCTGTGGGAATTGCACAATCCCAGAACATTTTTAGCTGTATAATAGCAACAGTTATTAGGGTGAAGGAATTTCAGTGATTAAGTACATGCTGCAAGGGCAGCCCCGCTGTTCAGGCAGGTGGGGTTGCTCTGGGGCTGTGGGAGCTCAGTGTGTGCAGAGAAACAACTGTGTGTGTCCAGCCTATTGTACAGGTTGGATATTAGAAAGAAATTCTTTACAGAGAGGGTGATCAGCCATTGGAATGGGCTGCCCAAGGAAGTGGTGGATTCTCCGTCCCTGGAGGTTTTTA
>NW_021939882.1:11900823-11902781 GCF_001715985.3 Manacus vitellinus
ATATTCCATGAGTCTATGAAGTATTGCTCCAAAATGAAGGCTTTTTTCTTTTCATTAAGGTCTAATTTATTTTGTAGAACTGCAACCAGAAGAGGTTTTGAATCTTTTGGGAGTATCTGTGGAGATTCTTTTTTTAAAGTTCTCCTTTTGGGTGTGTGAGCTGGTGACAACTGAAGGGGAACTTGGAAATGAAAGTGGCACCAGCTGCTTTTCCCCATTTTTTATTTTTGGCACCATGGCTTGCTCTTCATTGTTTCCTGAGCTGTAAGCCCACATATATATCAGGTGGGGCATAGATAGATCTTGGTTCTGTAGCACACAATCTTTTAGGGTAATGATGATTAATAGGAAGTGCAAGGAGGGAGATACAGAAGCTCTTGGGTGATTCACAGACCTTATCTGGGAGATATATCTGTTATCTGTGTGGTGTCTGTGTAGAGTAATTAGTGAACAAGCCAGAAAGAGGCAAGAAAAGTCTTAAATCTGGAGCCTTGTAGAGTCTCTTCAGGAAGCTTTTATTCAGTCTTGGTGCTTTTTCAAACATTTAGGCTTTAGGAGTCATTTGGAACCCATCTGAAAGGAGGAGGCAGAGATCAGGTTTGTTCTTGCAAACCATCTTGTTCTCCATGATGTTGTTAATTATGAAACCTAACAAGGCTCTTCTAAAATGAGGGTGTAACATTAAGCAAATACCTCTGATACCCATGGATTGGAGGTGGTGTTCCAGTTGTCCACAAATAGTCTTTGTGTTTTGTGCTTTTTTCTCATGCAGTCAAATACCTTCATAATTCCTGTAGTTTACTGGAAAATTATTTACTTTCTGCAGTCTGTGAGCTGTTAGTGAATGGAGAGGAGAGACAGATAATTTATTAAAAAGTATTTATTCCTATTTGTGGTACTTGGAGTTTGCTCTGATCTATTCTGACTTGCAATGTAATTGCTATTATTTGGAAATAAAGTCCTTGGTCCTTATCACTTGTTGCTGTTGCATTGAGAAGCATATATTAAATGCCAGTTCCTAATACTTGAAGCTGTTATAGATTCCTAGGCCTTATTTTTAACTCCTTAATTATCTTTAATAATGCTGTTGTACCAAGGAGCTCACCATTATGAATGCACAGGGATTCCAATGGCTCCTGTTTTCATCTGCTCCAGTATGGATCTGACTGCAACATTAAACCCATACTGGTCTCTTATTTAGGTCTCTAGAGGAACTGGTTCTATTACCAATTGTGTAATGCAACCCTGTGGGTACAGCACCTTCCATGGCTTCATCCTTGTGGAGCATTGCAGGGTTGGAAGTGTATTTGTCACACTGATTTGGGAAACAGCTCCAAGAGCTCCGTCAGGCATCAGCCAGGGCTCTGTAAGCAACGTCTGCAGTGTGAACTGGAGACTAAGCATCCAGCAGCAGGAGATAAGAGCCCAGACATCACTTTGAATTATTGCATAATGTAGGATGTGATGAAATAGTCCTTGGGAAATGAATTATTAGATAGATGTAATGAACTTAACCTAGTAACCAAATATTGCCCCACCAACTTTCTTCTCTGTTTCAGTTACACTTTTCCTTCACTTTTTTTAAAAAAGATCATTTTATCTCTCTTCTAAAACTCTGCTTAGGTTTTTTCATGCTTATTTAGACCCTCACAGGGTCTTTGGGGATCTTAGAAAAGGTTCTTTTCTACACCTTTCTTTCTATTTATTGTTCTTAAAATTCTCAGCGTAATTGCACGTCGTGCCCTGCTCTGGCCCTCCTCTCCTGTTCACACATGGGCTGTGGAGCTGGGAAGCTCTAACAGAGAACAAGAAACTTCTCTCTTCCTGAGCATCCAGTGGGAGATATCGACCTGTTCCTCCACAGGCCACGTCTTAAAATTCCTGCGGTGGCTTTGGCAGACTTGACTCCTCCCAGCCCGTTCTCCCAGTGCTCCATAGGCTTGTGATGGTGCTCTTGG
>NW_021939882.1:11903731-11909400 GCF_001715985.3 Manacus vitellinus
GGAAATACAACAACAGAAATTGGAGTTGGAAAAGTTTGTACTTGAAAGCCACGAATTTAACATCATAACTTCACCATCCCTTTTTCATGGTACAAATTCAGGCACAGACATGATGTAGTGTTCTTAAAATGCCAGCAAGTGCAGGAGATGCCTTTCTGCTCAAGCCTTTTCCTCTGGAGCATGAAATCCCAGATGGGAGGTGAGGCCTGGCCTGTCACTCTGGAGCCTGCATCCTTTTGGAAATGTTCTTCTCTGCAGCTGTTAAAATGAGTTGTCAGAACCAGGCAACTGCTTTGCTGCCTCTATTAGGTTGGAAGGAATTTACAAATACCTCTTTGGCATGTTTTTTGGTATTTTGCCTCAAGACAGTGGGACTGTTACTATTTCTTTTTGGAAACAGTCCAACAGATCCATTAAAAAGAAATACATATTTGATTCTTTTCCTTTAAAGGAACAGAGCGTTCTCTCCAATATCTGAGATATTTGTGCTTGTCCCTTTGTTTTAAATGGGCTTTTTTCAGAGACACGAAGCTTTCAGCCTGAGCCCCTCAGTGTAGAAGCAATGAAAGCTCTGCCCGTGGTCAGCCTGGTGCTGGTTGGGGCAGGGGGATGGCCTGGCATCCCCAGTCCTTAAATCTGAGGTAAAAATGGCCAGTTTTCCCTCTGGTGACCAACAGCAGTGCTTCCCAGTATTGTTGACTCTTCTGGCTGAAGCTGGAGTCTGCTCTCAGTTAAAGTTAACAGGACTTTGGGGGTTGTTTTCAGCAGTTTCTTGTAACATCTTTTTTTTTTTTTTTTTGAGTTCTTTGTGTGGGTGTTACAGATTTTGAGTGCTAATGTGACAGCCCAATTTGGTGGTAGTTGCACTTACTGCAAGTACTTTGCAAAGGGTAACATTGCATTTTATTCCCCCTCATGCTCCAGTGCTTGGCCATCCTGGACTCCACCAGGACTGTATCCCAGCCATTTCCTGTGGAGTGCCCAAACTGGGACGGGCACTAGGATGGGTCTCAGAGCCAGGCACAGCTCTGCTGCAACCCCTTAGGGGGACAGCAGCTTGGGGAGCTTCTGCTGGTGTGGCCATGCTGGTGCTGGCTCCGGACACCGGCTGGATCAGGAGCTGTGGAATGCAGGGATTGCTTTTTCCAGGTGTGATTTGTTCTCCAAGGAAGGATTGTGATAAGCACTTCGTTGTCCTTTGTGTGTGTGAGTGCTTTCAGCTTTATGGCTTCAATTATTAACTCAGCCTGTTCGTTCTTAGGGCAGAAGAGAGAGCTGCTCTTTAGGGGGTCGACTCCTAGTGTTTCTTTTGCAGTAGAAGTGAGTGGTTACTCACTGGATTAACTGCAGCCCCTGAGCGAGGACTGAGCTGTGAACCAGAGCTCTGCTCAGTGCTTTCCTCAGCTGAGGAGAAGTGTGTCCCTGATGTCTAAAGACCAGCAAATGGAGTAAATATCTGTGAGTTTTGGTTCCTGATTTTCCTCAGACGTGACGTACACCAGTCCCTTGGCCTCTGCCACGCCAGTCCAGCTGTATTCCCTGTGGTCTGTGGCCAGCACGTGGTGAGAGTGGCCTGTGGAACCACGTGACAGGTTGGGGTCACCTGTGGTGGCCTCCCCAGCATGGGACTGTTTGAGAGCTGCCAACCCCCAACCTTTCTGCTCGTGGGGAAAAGGCTTTGCTGGTACAAACAACTTCATACACATGAGTGCTTTTTTTGGGCTTGATGGTTCTCAGTGGTTTTTAGAGAGCACTAAAGATCATACACCTCATCCCTGAGCTGCACATGGCCTTGAACAGAGGAGTGACCCCTTTCAGGAGCCCTGCTCTCTTTCTGAAGAGCTTTTCAAATCATTTCAGCCATGGCTGTTGGCTGGTGGGCAGTTCTCTCATCTTTGTCTTTTCCTCAGAAGTTGCAGCTAATCAAAAGTTAGTAATTTACTTAATCACTAATCTTGATGATCGAGATTAGGAGGAAGTGGTGATATGACTCCCTCCTGAGATACGTCACTGAGCTGCTGCAGAAGGGACTTCTGAACACAGAAAAAGTGGTGTGAGCTTAGAGACCTGGTTCCTATTCCTCTAGGTGACCTACTGGCCTACCTTTTGCTGGTGTTTCTCTTGTTCCACATAAAGATCTCAATCTATCCTCTCTCAGACTGGAAGGATCTGTCCCTGTGGAGACAAATACATTTCTCTGTGATGCATTCATGTAACCCCACAAAGTACTAGACCTTGTCTCAGCAAATCCAGAGCCCGTTGCTCAGAGCTGCAACAGGGAGTGTAATTTTGACATAAATCTGTGTCCCTTAAAGCTTAACACAGTCCCACTAAGCTTGAAAGATTTCACAGGGAGTGGGCAGGAGCTGTTATTGCTGATGCCTCTTAGGAAGCATCTGCAGCAGGCTGTGTGTGAGTGCAGGGCTGTTGTCAGCCACAGCCTCATGTTCGTGCTTTCTCAGCCTCCTTTGGAAAAGAGGATTTTTTTTTTTTGCTCTCTGATCCTGTTACGGTGGAAAGCAATGTGCTAGGAGTGTGCCCTGCTGTGTGCCTGCCTCCTGGCAGTGCCGTGCTCCTGCTGGGAGGGGAGGAGGGAAATCTGGAGAGAGGAGATGCCAGGCAGCGTCTTCTGGGTGGGTGTGACATTGTCCTCCTCCTTGCAGGTCTCTGGTCTCTCTTCCACAGGAGAATTTTCAAGGAAACAGAAACATGTAGTCATATGTTCCCAGCTCAGGTTGAAATGACGTTTGTTCAGTGTCTTTGCAGTGCTGGACTCCTCCTGGGACAGAGCCCTGCAGGAGGGGCTGGCCCTGGCCTGGAGGGAATTCAGCAGCTGTGGCGATGTCAGGGCTAGGAATGGTCCCACTCGCCCTTCCCTGTGCCAGGCTCCTGGGGGTTTAGCAGGTTGGCCATTCCCAGGTATCCCTGGGCCTCCATCATTTGCATCCCACAGGTTATTCTGCAGGCCTTCAAGACCATGACACAGAAGAGTCTTCATAGGGGTGGTTTGGTTCTTGTGATCCTTGGAAGTGATGAGAGAATCCACATAAATCAGAGGAGGCCTCAGAGGGAAGGGTAGGACAGGACAGGTGGCTCCAACCACAGCAGCAGGACTGAGCAAACTTCACCAATGCCCATCTGCCCAGTGTGGGGGAAGTGGCACAGAGAAAGAAGGAACTATAACCAAAGCTTTTTACGACTTTGCATAATATTTCTGTGGTAAAATATTCATGTTGGCAAAGTCCCCCTAGGGAAGGGCATTACTTGGTGGTGCAGAATGTTCTCCCAGTGCTTCCAAGTGGATTTTACTGATACTTGAGAAGTTTGAGTTGACTTTGTTGCCACAGAGAAATAATAGAGGCTGTCTCCATCCCAGCCTTTTCACTTGGTAAGCACTGAGGTCTGTTCGGTGCCGTTGCACTGGTGCGATCAGGAACTCTCAGCTGTTGAAGATCAACTCTTTGCTTTTTTAATTCTTACATGGTTTTTGCATTCCTCAAGTTCACATGCATTTTTTGATGCAATTATTAAGCCAGGCTTTAGGGATGATCCAAACTATGTTTCTAATCTGTGTTTTCCTGCATCTTTTTAATATTATTTTTTAATAAATAGACTGCTAAATATTTAAGGTGTGCAAATGCAAGCATATTGGCATGTCTTTCATGCTGTGACTGATAAATGATGAATATCATTGTGCTAAATGGATTAGGGCTGTTAGAATCTAAATTTGAAGGAAAATACAGAAAAATGTGATCTAAAAGAAAAAGATGAGTGAATGAAAGTGGACCGTAAAGTTCTCTCTGAGTTCCTCGGTAGCTGATGATTAAATGTCCTTCTTGAAAAATGACTTAAACAAGGATCAGGTGAAGTTATCTTTAAAGTTTTATACATGATGGCAGAATTCGAATGCATACTTGAGCTCTAAAAAACTGGAATGCTTTTGTTTGCTTTTGAAGATTCTTGAACTAGAGAATTTATTAAAGGCATATAATACTGAAAAAATATTTGCTGTACTGTTGCAGGAACCCACCTACAGTCCTGTACACTTAAGCCTGGGTTGTTAAAGCAAATAGAGTCTGAAAGGCTCAAACTTATACATGGGAACCTGAGACCTGGGGCAGGTGTTCCTCCTGTTCTCAAACCCTTTCTGTGGAGTCTTACACTGATGTGCTTTTTGTGTCCATCAACTGGATCTTGAAGCTGGAGAGGGAGAAGTGGTGCTGACCGTGCAGGTCAGGAACATTTCCCATCCTTTATATAAACCATGTGTAGTCTCAATTATGCAATTGCACATGCCTTTGAATACCCAGATAAAATCAGCACTCAGTGCAGAGTGTCTGGCCCACCCCAGGCAAGGCTGAGTGGGGGCTGGAAAAAAGGATTTGGGCGTTTTTTCCATTTCGTGTTACTGAAGGGATTTGGCTGGGTAGTCTGCAACCCTTATAGAGATAAGGTTCTCTGCAGGTTTTGGGTTGCTTGGATGTCAGCAGTTCCAAAAACACACTGAAATTGTGTATAAACAAAAGCTTGTGTTTCAGACAACTAGTGAGTGATTAGAATTTCCTGAATAATTATGAAGGATTGATCCAGTTTCCTGAGCTGCCAAATCTGGAATACACTGCCATACATCTTTGGAGTTAAAAACTGAACTTGGAACAGCACAGGATTCTTCCTTGGAGTAGCTCACTGGTTCTAGGCTTTAGTTGTATTCAATATTTCATTGCAGTGCTACTTCTATATTTCTTTTGCGTGCAAACACCTTCTGTTTTGCAAAAGATAAATAATTAAGGGTCACTGCAGTTTTAGTATTTCAGATTCCTCAGTGGTTTTGAGTAACCTTTTTGTAACTTTTACACTAAAAGTCTGTATAGAAGGCTCTTCAAAATACGCTTAAAATTTTGCTGATCCTTGGAGAAGAGCAAAACCCAATGAATGGGAATAAATTCTGATGTGATCCTGGTGCCCAGGCAAAACAGGAAAGGTTGTAGAGGAAGAAGTGCCAGAATCTGGTTTAGAAAAATGAGAGAAAATATAGAGCCACGCTGGAGGAAATTACTGAACATTTAATTGAAACTTATGTCTTCTTTTGGTTCTCCATTCCTGGTGCCTTGGTATTTAATGCCAATGAATTTGTGGCTGTGGGCTTGTAGTTGTTTGGAGCTGCTTATTTTCCAGTTATTCCTCATTTATGTGTGCTTTGCTGTGTGGTGTTTGTTGCTCAGCCACTTTTCTCAGGCTGGAAGTCGTGTCCACTCCTCTTCTCAGTGTTGTTCTGCTTGAGGGTTAAAGGGCTGCAGGGCTTCTCATGGAATGGTTTGGGTTGGAAGGGACCTTAGAAATCATCTCATCCCACCCCCTGCCATGGGCAGGGACACCTTCCACTAGCCCAGGTTACTCCATGCCCCGTCCAACCTGGCCTTGGACACTTCCAGGGATTTTCTAGACCTTAGGGAAAGACAGAGGTATTAAGCAGTAGCGGATCTGAGAAAACAATGGCTCAGTGTGTGTGAGGATCCCACCTGTCCCTGGCTGTGGTGCCAGTGTGTCCATGGTGTGTCCGTGGTGTGTCCGTGGTGTGTCCATGGTGTGTCCATGGTGTGTTCCATGGTGTGTCCATGGTGTGTCTATGGTGTGTCCATGGTGTGTCCATGGTGTGTCCATGGTGTGTC
>NW_021939882.1:11910035-11918973 GCF_001715985.3 Manacus vitellinus
TGGTGTGTCCATGGTGTGTCCCATGGTGTGTCCATGGTGTGTCCGTGGTGTGTTCCATGGTGTGTCCATGGTGTGTCCATAGTGTGTCCATGGTGTTTCCTGTTGTGTGTCCATGGTGTGTCCATAGTGTGTCCATGGTGTGTCCGTGGTGTTTCCTGTTGTGTGTCCATGATGTGTCCATGGTGTGTTCCATGGTGTGTCCCATGGTGTGTCCGTGGTGTGTCCATGGTGTGTCCATGGTGTGTGTCCATGGTGTGTCCATGGTGCTTCCTGTTGTGTGTCCGTGGTGTGTCCATGGTGTTTCCTGTTGTGTGTCCATGGTGTGTCCATAGTGTGTCCATGGTGTGTCCATAGTGTGTCCATGGTGTTTCCTGTTGTGTGTCCATGGTGTGTTCCATGGTGTGTCCGTGGTGTGTCTATGGTGTGTCCATAGTTTGTCCATGGTGTGTCCATGGTGTGTCCATAGTGTGTCCATGGTGTGTCCATGGTGTGTCCATGGTGTGTCCATGGTGTGTCCGTGGTGTGTCCATGGTGTGTCCATGGTGTGTCCCATGCCCAGCAGTTCTGTCCCTGTCCCAGCCCCTCAGCCCCTCCATGTACAGGGCTGTTCTCCGGGCTGGCTCAGCGAGGGAGCTCAGCTGGGACAGAGCTGCTGTCACTCGGAACCAGCAGCAGAGACCTGAACCTCAGTTCCCTGGGGGAATCTGGGAATAACCCTTGAAATATTTGAACCAGACAGCCGGGTTGCAGATGTGTAGTTAATCTTAACCGAGGCTAATTTATTTTTGATGAATCTGAAGTCATCTAATTACCACCTTACCTCCGAATTTGCTTCTGAGAAGTTCCTTATCCTGCCTTTAATCTGGAATACTGTTAACACATATTAATTGGGTGGGGTAGGAGGGTGTGTTGTCTTGTTTACCCATGAATGTGATGTAAAGAAAAATGTCCAACTTGGAGCTTTTGGAATTTAAATTCTGCCTTGCCCCTGACTCGGGGTGTCTACACAGCACCCCCACTTTTGGAAAGGATGCTCCAGGGGAACTGCTGGGCTTTTGGGAGGTGCATGGAGCAGGTTCAGGGCTGTGAAACGTGTGTTGATGGAGCAGTTATGTGTTGTAGGGATGCATGGATGGGCTCTGAAATGCCTTGGCTGCTCCTGGAGCCCTGGCAGTTGCATATGCTGCTCGTGTGCTGAAGGCCTTCAGTTTGTGCTAATTGGAGAAGGCAGCAGTGAAATGCAACTGTTTAAATAGTTTGTTTTCCTTTTACAAGTCCTGTAATTGATGAGTGGATCTGAAGAAGCTTCTTTACACCTGCTCTAAAAAGAAGAAAGGTGACAATAATCTTGAGTCAGTATTTTCCCCTCGAATTTTCATTTGTGGATTTTTTTAACACAGGAAATAAAAGCTAAAGGGGTTCTTTATTAGACATTGAGACAGTTTCTAAGGTAGTAAATACTACTTAATGCTTCCATTATACCAACCCCCCTGCAAAAGCTTCCCATATCTAATCCTGCCTAACAAACTCCAGTTTTTTAGGGTGGCTTTTGGTTTAGTTGTAGGTGCAAATGTTCTGAGTAAGTATGTAGCACTAGACAAATGTCCATGGTATAGTCAGAGCTCTAAAAACTTAAGCTCTGCATTTACTTCAGAAGTTTTAATGAGTTCACTGAGTAACATGGTTTGAAGTTCCCCTTGAGTCCTAAAAGTACAGAGGAAAAACTATTTTACTTTGGGATGGATTAAGATTGGAAGTGCAGATAGGTTCTACCTAAATAGGTTTATGTGGAAAATAGATGAACCATTGGTGCAAAACCATTAGTAATAATTGCAGCTGAGAACTTGAAGTAACTTCTCTTAATTTAAAAGAAAAACAAAATAAAAAAGCAAAGCAGTACCTTGCTCCTAATGCCTGTGTACCTTCCTACTCCCAGTTTGTGAGGGCCGTATTTCTGATTGAAACATTTTGCTGTTAAAATCGTTATTTGCAGGGAGAAAGGATTTATCTTTTGAGGTATTTGTCCTGTGGAGTTGTGGAAGTTAATTGAGAAATGTTCTAGGAAAGTGACTGCAACTGTTTTCATTGATATCAATGATAAGCTTGATTGCTTTGATAAGCAGTTTGAGTACTGAGGTTTGTCTGCTCTGGGCAAGAAGTGGAACCAAGACAGCTGAAGAACAAGCACCACTTGTAAGCTGCAGGTACAATGAAAGCTCCTCCAGGCTGGGAAGGGGCTGCAGAGCAGCTGCTTGGAAAAAGAAGCTGGTTTTCAGTTGAGGTAAAACATGACCACTGAGCCTCAGGTGAAGCTTTGCAGGAAGACTTGTTGGATGCTGTGTCACGAGCTAAGAGAGTATTATGATTATTTCATTGATGCAGAATGTTGCCGTGCCAGCTGGCGCTGAGCCCGTGGGCGCTGTGGGGATGTCAGAGCAAGGCTTGACTTGGCCCCCAGGCCTGGCCTGGCTCAACTGCAAACTGCTTTTGCCATTTCTTCCAGTGAGCTGATTCTGCATCAAAGTGGTGCTTTCTGCTTTGAGGGGCAGGTGTAGAGGGAGTGATTTCTGTCTCTATTTGGGGCTCAATGTATTTATATTCAGCAGAAGAGTTTGCGTGATGTGCAAGTTCTGCAAGCCCTGCTTTGGTACCCGGA
The DNA here is from genome assembly GCF_001715985.3 of Manacus vitellinus. Taxonomy (NCBI): domain Eukaryota; kingdom Metazoa; phylum Chordata; class Aves; order Passeriformes; family Pipridae; genus Manacus; species Manacus vitellinus. The sequence continues at coordinate 11,912,692 of NW_021939882.1, forward strand.
GTGGTGCAGGGATGAGTCATCACACTGCTACAATTACACAATTCAGTGCTCATTGTCCTTGGAAATACAACATATTTTTATAGGATGGATACAGGCAGGTTTTCATTACTGACTCTTTACTCGGGACACTCCAAAAATGAAATGAGAGTTTAAGGTGTCTTTGAAACAGTTGCACAAGGGCTGTGTTGTGAGGTGTGCTCCTGCAGTACCTGTTGAGGGAAGCCTGCCTTTAAGAACTAATAAGCTATTACATATTTAAAAACCAAAACCAGCAAAACCAAACAAAAGCCACCCCTGAGTGTCTCTTGGGATTGCAGTAATTATGTTTTTTTTCTAGTGACGTCAGCTTGCTCAGTGGAGATTGAGACATGCTGGAAAATAGCTGTTAGCTTGATCAGAAGTAGAATTTTTTTGTTTCTTATTACAACCTAAATTGACTGCTAGTTTAGTCAGGTTTTTTATGTAAATCTTGATGAGAATATGCATTACACTGTTTCAGAAGCTCTGAAACCCAGGAGAGTGATTCTGCTGTTACAGTTGTCCATCAGCTGTTGTGCTTCACAGGTTGGGGTATGAATTAAATCCCTGCTCTGCCAGGCAGGCTCAGGCTGCAGTTTGGGCACAACACTGCCCATGGAAAGGATGTGCCATCACCAAAAGCTCAGTGGTGGAGTTGGAGTCCTTCATGTTTCATGGATCAGGAAAGTTATCATGAAGTGCTTGGCATTTTCATGTGTAATTTCATTTTAAAAACAAGTTACGTAGTGTAACTCTGGACACAGCCACAGTGACCTGACTGCTGAGGGCCACCAAGATGATCAGAGGGATGGAGCAACTCTGCAGGGAGGAAAGGCTGGGAGAATTGGGATTGTTCAGCCTGGAGAAGAGAAACTTCAAGGAGACCTAATTGTGGCCTTCCAGTGCCTGAAGGAGCCGACAGGAAAGATGGAGAGAGACTATTGACAAGAGTGCCAGGATGAGAGGGAATGGCTTCCCACTGCTAGAGGGCAGGGTTAGATGGGATGTTGGGAAGAAATTCTTGGCTGTGAGGGTGGGGAGGCCCTGGCACAAGTTGCCCAAAGAAGCTGTGGCTGCCCCTGGATCCCTGGAAGTGTCCAAGGCCAGGCTGGACAGGGATTGGAGCAACCTGGGCTAGTGGAAGGTGTCCCTGCCCATGGCAGGGGTGGAACCAATGATTTCTAAGGTCCCTTCCAACCCAAACCATTCTGGGATCAGCTCTACCTGGAGTCACATGTACTGAAGATACGCAGTTATGGATATACAGAGGATCAGCAGGTTAGTTTTGGGATGAGTTCAAGGCAGCTCTGATACTTCAGAACCAAAGTTCTCGTAGTGGTACTAATTGCTGGTTATCAAGGCATTGGTGATTCAGCAGCATGACCTGTTTAGTAACTGTTTGCAGTCTTTGGAACCTGAAAAAATAACTGACCTGGAACATTTAGGTGAAGAATGGCCTGAGATTTTCTTTCTCTGAGCAGAGGCAGGAGCAGGCAGCTCTTGGTTTTGGGGAATTCACTGCTCTGGCCAAAACTTCATAAAAAATAGACCCTTGAGAGGTGTCAAACTGGGTATGTAAAGGCATTAGGTATCTTTTAAAAACTTCCCATCTACAACTTGTGGTCAAACTACACCAAATACTGTTTGTTTGTTGCAGCTTGAAGCACAAACTGGGTAACTGTGCTGGTGCTGAATTCTCCCTGTTTTCCTCTCAACTTTTTGGTGGTTACTCAGAGGCCGAATAAAAATTGATGCCTTATTTTCAGTGTGAGGGTTTTTTTCTAATTTTGCCTTCAGCTGTTGGCTCTTGGTAGACTCTTTTAGTATTTGAAGTGTATTTTTGTTTGAACTTCCAGCAATAGCTGCTCTAAAATAAAACCTGGCAACTGGGAGAGCAGCGAGCTAGGTAAGAAATGGAGTGTGTTCAGCTGAATTTGTGCAGATCTCTAGTGCTTACATAAATAGTTTGGTTTAAGCTGAAACAAGCAGTTACTAATACACATGTCAAATATAGACATGTCTGTGGTCAGCAGAGTTAACTTTTATGTTTGGTGGACAACCAGCTGTCCCTGCCCAGCCGTGTGTCCTGGGGGCCAAGGAGGCCAGTGGGATCCTGGGGGCATCAGGAAGAGCCTTGGAGCAGGGCAGGGAGGGGATCCTGCCCCTCTGGCCAGCCCTGGGCAGGCACATCTGCAGGGCTGGGCCCAGCTCGGGCTCCTCAGCACAGCAGGGCCAGGGAGCTCCTGCAGCGGGGCCAGCGCAGGCTGCGGAGATGCCCAAGGGCTGGAGCAGCTCTGGGAGCAGCAAAGGCTGAGGGAGCTGGGGCTGTTCAGCCTCCAGAGCAGAGCCTGAGAGGGGCCCTCCCCAGGGGGTGTCAGGGGCTGCAGGGAGGGGGCAGAGGCTGGAGCAGGCTCTGCTTGGGGGGCCCAGCAATGGCCCAAGAGGAACGGGCAGGAACTGATGCCCGGGAAGTTGCAGCTGGACAGGAGGAAGAACTTCTTTGCTGGGCAGTGACCCAGCCCTGGAGAGAGAGCAGAGAGGGTGTGGAGTCTCCTGAGTGGAGATCTTGCAGAGCTGTGTGGACACAACCCTGTGCCATGTGCTGTGGGATGGCCCTGCTGGGCAGGGAGGTGGGACCAGATGAGGCACTGTGGGCCCTTCCAACCTCACCCACTCTATGACTCCTGTGGTGTCTCAGGTTGGAAGGGATCCGTAAGGATCATTGAGTCCAGATCCCTGCTTGTCACAGGACTGCTGAAAACTAAATCAAATTTAATTTGATGAACCCGAGAGCTTTTTTTTCCAACTGATTTGTAGTGACTGTGGACAGTGGAGTTAGTTTATCTACCATTGGGTGTTTTCAGAAGCTCTGTATTTGGAAAATCCTTTGACCGTGGGCTCTATTTTCTACTTTTCTCAGGAGAATTATTCTTTTTGGTTTTTTTTTTGCATAAAGCCACAACATGATTATCTCACTATATTAAAAATACAAGTTACATAATCAATGGAGAAATATTGGAAAGAACCATTTTCCACAGGGAACCTGAGTGAGGTTAAACCTGTAGCTGAAGGTGTGTTATTGCTCTGTGAAACCCAACGTCTTTATTGACCAGATTTTAATAACTATCCATACCTTTTTATGCTTATACATGAATCTTTGATATTGTTGCTCCATATACAGCCCATGGCTGTGCTTCCAAAGATATTTCTTGTGGGGATGAATCTTTTCAGTACTTAGGATAAGCACAGTTGGATCTCCTATTCCTGACCTGGCATTTGGAAGCACTGTAGTATTTTTGTCTTTCCTTGCAGACAGATAAGTAGGGATTTGATCCTTGCTGGGAGATGGGTTGATTCACATCTAGTGCAGTTTAAGTTCTCCAATTTAATTTAATGTTTGTGCTACAGTATATTTTTATTAAGAGTCTCTCAGTAGTTAAAAGAGGAAAATCCTTGATCAATAACCATTGTTTACCAGGCTCCTGGTTTAGCAAATGTTGTCCATTGCCCCCAAAGGAGAGGCTCACCCTCATTTAGAAATGCTCTAAAGCATTTGGGGTCTCTGGCTGTATTATAGCAGGAAGCCATGAGGACAGATGCTCCTCACTCTTGGATGGTACAGATGGATGCCCAGCTTTCTCCCTTCCTGCTGTGCCCCAGCTGTCCCGTGGGATGGTGACTCCTCTGCTCCTCTGGGAATGTGTAATTGGTGCCTCCAGCAGTCCCTGTGCGGGCAGAGCTGGGCTCGGGAGGTGGTTCAAGCTCCAGCTCAATCAGCTGTGTTTGACTTCAAAGTATCCAAGTATGTATTAGTTATTTTTTCTTGTTTCTTCAACTTCTTCAAAGTCAGATATGGACATGATTTCTTAAAGGAGATCAGAGCCTGTTTAGCTGAACTGTTATGATTAGTTTTGCTTATTTTGTAATTTTAACTGAAATTCCCTAGTGCTTTCTCCAGGGAGTGGGAATCTTGTGAAGAGTTAAGGTCTTTGAAGACTTAGCTTGATCTTTAGCTGAGATCAGAATTGCTGGTGTAATCTCAAGGGCAGTGGGAAATACAAGTGATTGTTTTCTATCACTTTCTCTTTCATTATAGCCAAAATATAAGACTGTTATTCTTTTTTTCAAGGTAACAAAGCTATTGTCTGGTTTTGTCCATCCATCCTTTGAATGCTTGAATGCTTCTTTGTTAGGGCAAAGTTTGTCATCAGAGAAGCTCAGTGATGTTGTCTGCCCTGCTGGGTGCTCTCCTGCACCTCATGTTTCTGTCCCAGTTCCCAGGATCACCTGCTATCACTTCTGTAATTGCTCTCCCGATACTGGAACTAGAACTGGGTTAGAGAACAAAGCTGCACCGGGGCTGTTCCTCTTCCCAGTCAATTAAGTGACTCAAGGCACTCCCTGGGTGCAAACCCGGGTGTTCCCTGCCTGGAGCCAAGAGCAGTCTGGTGGAAATCTGGATTAGCCTGTGCAGGTTTGATAGATTTCTGCTAGAAAAGGTGCAGCTTTTGCTACCCCTGCTGAGGGAGGTGAGCCCTGCAGGCCCTGAGCCCTTCAGCTGCAGGAAAACATCGCTGCTTCTGCACCTCGTGTTGTACAAACACAGAACGGGAAACTACTAAACTCTGAGATATTGGTTGCTACCAGGTATCCAGGGATCTTAATGGAAACTGTGGTTTATAGAGTTTTACAATACTGACAAATCTTTTGCCTCTGGGGATCATTGCTAGTTGTTTCTATCTTGGAAGCTTTTCATGATCTCCAAAGGGAATGAGCCTGTTGTAATTAGGCTTGTCAGTACCTCTTTCTCCCTAAGTAATTCTTGAACCTGTTTGCCATGTTCATCTGCATCTCATAGAAATCCCAAAGACTTGAGTTGTTGTGGAGCAGAAAGACTAAGGAAAGCCTGAAGTTACTGTGGGACTGAGCAAGGAATATGGGATGCAAAAGTTCAGGAAACCAGCTTTTTAAGCTTGCAGAGCAATGTGTCAGCTTTACTGCCATTGCTGGGCCTTTCTCGGGCTAACTGGGCTCAGTGGGGTCTGAACAACTGTGAGGCACCAGCAGAACATCCCTGCTCGGACCCAGTGTTATCTCTTGCTGTTGCTGCCATTCCCAGTAGGGATGGAGAGCACTTACTCCAGGCTGACTAATTAAGGAATGACAACTGGTTGGAAATAACCATTCTACTTTTGCAAGAGCTGTGAGCAACTTCACAAGAATCTCTGGAAAAAATGAACATATAAACAAGATGAATTGACACTCTTTAGAAGCTCTGCTTCCCCTCTGAGGAGCTGCAAGACCCTTGTGGGGGTCCAAAATCACGCCTGGGCAATGTCTGCGAGGGCAGGTCAGTATTGCAGGGGCTCATGGCCTTGCTGGGTCACTGCAGTGAGATGGCATTGATGGCATCAAGTCTTGGTGCTGTTCAGCTACAGGGGAGTAGGTTGAATTCTGTGTTGATGCCACTTTAAAGCCACCTGGGAAACAGGCAGAGGTGGCTTTATGTAGAGAATGGGTGGGGTGAACAAGGAGGTGTAGGGTGAGGGAAGAGTTGAACTTGTAGATGCCTATCTTTGTTCTTGCACAAGAGCTGGAGGCCTTACAGAGCAGAGACTGGTGACACCAGCTGTTAGGAATTCTGAAATTCTTTTGCCAAGTGCCAGGAATGGACAGGACAGGTTAGAGTTGTCTAATTGCTCCTTCCAGACAACAGGGCAGGATCCACTCTGTCATCTTCTGGTCTTAAGTTAGGTTTAAGTGCTGGAGAGGGAGACTGTAGTCGGAGCTAGGATGTATGCGACCTGGAGAACGACCCCAAAATTAAATGTTTAAGACAGAAGGAGAGTGAATTTATTAGGAAGAGAATATATAATAGTGAAAACAAACAATGTATTTGAGAGTGGAAAGGGAAAGGATGAAGGATTTAAAAGCTCTAAAGTATACTAATAGAACACGGAGTGAGGACAGGAAAAGAGAGAAAACACAAGAAACTGTAGCAGTAGATACCATTATATTAACACAGCTGCTGCTTCCTGGTGAAATATCTACGTAAACTGTTAAATTTCCACCCTAAAAATCAATCTGTGTCATCTACCCTCACATTCATGGCTCAGATGTTGAGAGCTGGAAAGTGCCCGCTGGGAAAGGCCCTGGGGGTGCTGGTGCCAGGGGCTGGACATGAGCCCAGGTGAGCCCAGGGGGGCAAGAGGCCAATGGCCCCTGGGCTGTGCCAGCCATGGTGTGGCAGCAGGGCCAGGGCAG
>NW_021939882.1:11919308-11926904 GCF_001715985.3 Manacus vitellinus
CTGGAAAGGGTGGTCAGGCACTGGCAGGGGCTGCCCAGGGAGGTGTTGGGAGTCCCCATCCCTGGAGGTGTCCAAGGAAGGCCTGACCGTGGCACTGAGTGCTCTGGGCTGGGGAACAAGGTGGGGATGGGGCACAGGGGGGACTCGGTGATCCTGGAGGTCTTTTCCAACCTAAATGATTCTGTGTTTCAGTGACATGCCAAGGATGTAACATCTCCCCAAATCCTGCTGCCCAGTTTTCTTTCCCTGGGCAGCATCAGAGGCACAGAAGAATTGAGTGGGTGACAGAACAGAGGGAACCTGGCTCTGCAATCTGCCGGGGGTGGAATTCCCATCTGAGTGTGTGACCTTACACACTGTTACAGGGCTGCTCTGCTGCAAGTTTATTGTATGTGCCTGAAATGAAAAGACACCACGTTTAGGAGGCAGTTCTTGGCCTCCATCCCAGGGAAAGCTGGCAGTGAACTGAGGTGTTTCCTGATAAAGGGAGAAGTGCAATGGCAGAGTCTGCTGTGACCTGCTGAAGGAAAGTTAGGTGGGGGCTAAGTTGATAAAATGTGGGATTTCTGCTGAATATGCTGACCCAAGCCACCTGTGTTTGGTATTCCCTGTGTTCCTTGCTTGTGGCTTACAGGATTGATGCATTTCTTTAGCCTTCAGCTGCTAAAGGAGATGAGATGTCCCTCAGCATTTAAGGACATACTAATTGGAAACATCATTAACATATATAACATACCATTAACAACATACAGTCACTGTAATGAAATTTTTACACATTCATATTGAAATAAAATCAAATCAAAGAAACCCTGCAGAATTCCCTGGTGGCGTGTTTGCTTTCCAGAATGGTTTAACTGGTGTTGGCTGGTTGGGTCCCAGTAGGTGTGTGTCTGATGTGTGTCCTGGGCACCGTGTGGGGGACATGGTTTGTACCCCATGAGAGGGTTGGGTGGGAGCAGGGAGTAGTTTGGGATAACTGGGGTGGCCCTGAAGAGTCTGTCACTTTAAAAACTGGGCAAAATGTGATTTACTTTCAGTGCTACTGTTCTATGTATGTCCAGGAACACTTCAATATATGTATCTGTGGAGTCACCCAAACCCTTTCCTGCCTTTAGCCCTTTCTGGATTCCCCACTAGCCATCTCCTAGGCTCGTGTTTGTCATTGTCCTGTGTGTCAGAACTGGGTAGACTTGAGTCTTTCCATCACCCTGTGGCCACAGTTTTTATAATGTCATCTGAAGTCCATGTGACACATGTTTTTCCATACCTGGCTGCAAAGCAGAAGAGGGTTCAAGGTAAATGTGAGCCCATGGTGGGGTGGGGGAGGAAGGCTTTGCTGTAGAGCTCATAGTGTTAACTTCTCCACATTTTCTGGGTTTGATGCAGTCCATCCTTATGGCAGAAAAAGGAGGAGATGGATGCTTTTGAGGTGGAACTGTGTTTTGAGTGGGAGTGGATGTGGTTGTTAAGGGGTTAATCCATAATCCATAGTGACGAGAGTGAAGGAATTGTGTGACTTATTCCATCATGTGTTTTACTTGAGGGTGTTGTTCCTCTTTCTGCTGAGGCAGCTGATGGAGGGGAAGGAGGCTGAAATAAATGCAGACAGTGTTTGAGGACACTGAGTTTATGGTGCTGACCCCTGTGCTGGTCAGCTGGTGTGTCCTGGGCAGAGGGATGGGCACAGGGCTGGGGAGAGGGACCGGGGTGGGCAGCAGGAGGTGGGGGCTGTGCCTGCCCAGCGAGGGAGCGGGCGATGAACGAGGCACGGAAGGAGGGAAAGCTTTTGGGAAACCAAGGTGAGCTCAAAGAAACACTTGCAGCTGAATGTTCATAGAAATTCTTACATCTTCTGTTGGTGAAGAAAACAGAAGGGAGGAGCAGTTCTGATGTGGGGAGAGCACTGCAATTAAGGCAGGGGGAGAAAGATGGGGACTGCCAAGGGGTAGAGACACAGAGTGGCAGTGAAGTGCAGAGTTGTTCTGCAGAGAGCAATCCCTATTCCTTGTGGTAGCTAGAGCTGGGAAAAAACCCCGTTCTGTTGCATGTAAGTAGTGTATAGTGATTTTTAATTTTTTTTCTATGAGCTGTATGCAATTTAAGTTTGGCAGAAAGTGCTGGTTGAATACTTTGACAGGTTTAATTGCTTTGGCTTGAGTAGGATGAAAGTGAATTTATTTCCCAGTGAGAAAAGCGTTGAAAGGCTGCATGAAAACCTGTCAAAGGAAATTGAAGTGGGGTTGGGGAGTTATCTTTACAGTAAATGGAATTGATAAACATGTCAGTTAAAAGGGGAATTTATTTATAATATTCAGGTTTTGTGACCAGAAGTCTTTGATAGTTCTGTTCACTACAAAAATGAATTTTATAAGTTCAATTGATTTGCTTCTTCATAGTGCTTGTAGAGAGAGAAATTATCACAGAGTAAAAAAATTGAAGTGATATTTCTTCTTTTTTTTCTAGAACACGTCAGTAATGGAGGATCAGAATGAAGATGAGTCTCCAAAGAAAAATACCCTGTGGCAGGTAGGACTAACATTCTTGTAGAAAGAGAGTTGACATGATTTTGTGTGTTCCTGCTTTTGAGAAATATCCAAATCTTGTGTCTGTAAAATCATCCTTGGACGTAGTTCACTGTATCATCCTAAAATTAGCCCAGCCTTGGAGTGAAGGATGACACCAGTGGATAATCCTTGAGAAATTACTTGTTCTTCTCAGATTTTGTGGTTGGTGCTGACCTTGGAAGGACAATTGGGAATAAAGTTCAGCTGTGTTTCTGAGCATGTCACTGTTGTTTGAAAGGAGAAATTCAACATGGCAAGGACATGCAACCAATTTGCTTTGAAGGAGTTTGGGAATATTTCAGAGAGCAGACAATTGGTCCCCAGCAGCGTGGTGGCCTCCTGAAGGGCTCAGAGGAGCCTGGCATCAGTCTTATGTTCTACTCAGTAATTAGCAGTAACTCCTGGGGTGGTGTTCTTGTAGCATCCTCATTTGTGGCTTCAACTCCCAGGATTTTAATGAGGTATTTATGTGGATGTCCCAAACACTGACAGGAGCTGGTTTTCAAAAACAAACCAAACCCTGGATGTCATGTCATTCTCAGTTTTCACTTAGGGACAGGAAGTTCAACACTGACATGAGGATCTCGAATTCTTGTGTTAATTAGAGTATTAATATCTGACTTTGGTGTGTTGTTAATTTAACTGCTGAAACCTCAGTGAAACATTTGTGGAGGCAACTGCAAAGTGCTGCAGAAACCACTAGGTGAATCTGGGGAAGTCATGGCTAAAAAGAACTAAATTCCTTGCTGTTGAAATGTTAAGAGGTGTGAGGGAATTCAAGACTTTCAGTGTAAGAAGTAACTTAGAAGCAAAGTCCTTTCATTGATCTTTGTCTATGAAAGATGAAATTTATCTGGTGTAACTCATATCTTGAAGGATGTGTTTTAAAATTTAGTTTTGATTATTTCTTTGCATCTTCCGTGTTTTTCCTTCAGAGAGTTCTTACAAAGCTGTTCCTGGTATTTATATTTAACACTGCTGTTCTTCTTCTAACCCCAGATAAGTAATGGAACTTCATCCGTGATTGTCTCAAGAAAAAGACCATCGGAAGGAAACTACGAAAAGGAAAAAGACTTGTGTATAAAATATTTTGACCAGTGGTCTGAATCAGATCAAGTGGAATTTGTGGAACACCTTATTTCCCGAATGTGTCACTATCAGCATGGACATATTAACTCTTACTTGAAGCCCATGTTACAGCGGGACTTCATCACTGCGCTGCCAGGTGAGCAGGGGCTGGTCACAGCAGGGATGGAGGGAGGGCTTGGTCAGCACTCTGGAGGTGTGCAAACTTTTAGGAGCAGCCTCCAGGAATACATGGTCTCTTCTAATGGTGTTTCCTGGGCCCAAGAAGGGCAGGAGGGTAGTGAAGTCATTCCGTTCTGTGATTAATTGAGTTGGCCACTGGATGCCAGTGTTGTTCCATGTGAAAATAGTTGGACTCGTGTATCCCGAGGAGTTGGAACTGAGTTGTTGCAAAGGTTGTATCTCTGCAAGCTCTGGTCTAAATCCCTTTTTCATGCAAACCCCATAAGTGCAGAAAGTACTGCTACAGATGTTTATTAATTGATGAAGTCTTAAGTTCTGAGTTTCTTAACTAGAAATTTGACTGCTTAGATGGGTGGATCTGGTTTGTCTGGTCTTGTTGCTGACTTCAGAGCAAAAGCACTCATGGATTTTTATTGTATTGTACTGCCATGATTCCTCCCTTCAGTTCCTCAGAACTTCTTCTGTCACCCATCAGTGCCAACCTGTGTCACTAGTTCAGATGTGAAATCTGTCCTTACACTTGCTCTGTGCATTTCCTAAAAAAACCACGGAGCAGCAACAACGAGGCATAGAATCTCTAGGTTGTGGTTTCCTGGTAAGGTGTGTGTATTTTTTCCATTAATTTTTGGAAGAAATTGTATCTCTGGATTTTTGCTGCTGGAAAGAGTGATTCATTTATTCCTTGAAAGGTAAATGTGTGGACATTGTTTCCAGAGTGGGAAATAAGCCAGAAATAAGGGTCAGAATGTTTGGAGTGCCACTTGCAGTACCAACAGCAAGAGTCACCCCTGCAGTGTGTGAGCACCTGGGATGTTATCCCGGGAATGCCAGGACACAGCAGGGAACGCTGAGGGTGGAAGAGGAGGTGATACAAATCATAAAAGGAATTGGAAACTGGTAGTTTTTCTGCACAGGGACATGGAGTAAACTCTCTCTAAAGAAGCTCTGAGGCTCTTGCAGACATCGGTGTGCTCAGGTGGTGTGTGTGGGGCCTTCCTGGTCCGGGGGACAGGATCCTGCTCGGATGTCAGGAGTTCCTGACAGTGCTGCTGTATTTTCACAATACCTGGAGGAATGGGAACTGATGGGGAGGATTTGGGTTCAGCTGTCCAACATGGGTGAAATGAACTTCTGAGTCTTTGGATGGGAATGAAGAACACAGAGTAGTAGGGCAGTGATGTGGAATTTTATATGTGCTCTATTTCCTTAAAAAAACAAGCTGAGAAAAAAACAAGCAGGAGGGCTCTAAAAGGGAGGAGGTGTCCTTTCTCCCCACCTCAGTTTCACAGGAGTTATTTTATAAAACAGTGAGTTTGTCTGGAAAATGTGCTCCTCGGTTCCTGTGCAGAGCTGTCTCCTTTAGGGAGTGTGGATGCTGCTTTTCAAAATACTCAGTGTTGATTTGTCTAGGGAGTATCTGGGATTAACTGAAAATAAAGTGATGTAGAAAGTCATGGTGATCACAGAATCACTGAGGCTGGAAAAGCCCTCCCAGCCCACTGAGCCCACCCTGTGCCCCATCCCCACCTTGTCCCCCAGCCCAGAGCACTCAGTGCCACAGCCAGGCCTTCCTTGGACACCTCCAGGGATGGGGACTCCAAACCTCCCTGGGCAGCCCCTACCAAGGCCTGAACACCCTTTCCAGGGAGAAATTCCTCCTGATGTCCAACCTGACCCTCCCCTGGCCCAGCTGGAGGCCGTTCCCTCTCCTCCTGTCCCTTGTTCCCTGGGAGCAGAGCCCGACCCCCCCCAGCTCCCCCCTCCTGTCAGGGGGTTGCAGAGCCAGAAGGTCCCCCCTGAGCCTCCTTTTCTCCAGGCTGAGCCCCCCCAGCTCCCTCAACTGCTCCTTGTAAAACTGACTCTCCAGACCCACCATGTGCAAGTATGAGCTTCAATTATAGTTGTATTTTGTTTGCTTTTACCTCTCAGAACTGATACAGAGTTATACAGTTCTTTCATATTATATATTTCTGCCTAAGAAATTTTTGGAAGCATCATAAGATGACACTTGTTTACATCATGTTTATATAAATCAAGATATATCTTTACAACTTCTGTTGCTTTTTTACAATGTAAATACTGTGAATTGTTTCCATGTTCAGCCTTCCTTGAAGGTGATGTGGTGTGCTAAGAACATCTGTCTAAATTGACCCAGGAACTTAATCTGAGGTGATTGAAATCAATCCCATGTTGGGCTGCAATCACATTAAAGGATCACAGAGAAGTACCACTTGCAGGCACTTGGTGGGATTATTGGGGTCATCCTGTGCAGGGCCAGGAGTTGGACTCGGTGATCCTTGTCCAGTTGAACTTAGTCATCTCTGTGATTTTGGTTATTTGGATCTTTAGGATGTTAATATTACTTGTATGGTCTCATCCAACCTGTGCCTTTTCCTCAGAGGAATTACACCTGTGATCCCTGAGCACTGCCTTGTCACCTTTGGTTAGGAGGGTCCCTTCCATCCCTGTTCTGTGTGCTGAACCTGTGAGAGCTGTACTCTGTGTCAGGCGAGTAAAATCCTCCCAGGTTTCCTTTGAAATTTGTTTCTAAACTAATAAAAACCTGAGCAGTTGCTTCATCTGAGTAACTGTTTTGTGTCTAAAGTTGGGCAGTTTTGTTGCGTTGACATCCCATGTTTGAGTTTTGTTTTCATACAAAGTGATATTTACACATTGACCTTTGAAAACCCTGTGAATTTTAATTGTTTTAATTTAGTATTGAAATTCAACCAACCCTTCAGCTGGTCCCTCTAATCAACAATAGCTCTAACTTTTTCACCATTTTCTATAAAACTGCAAAAACTTTTGGAGAGGCATAAGAGATGGGTGTCATGTTTTCTTTTGAAAAGTCTATCCATGGATGCTACATACATTTTACTTAAGAAAATGGATAGGTTTTAGTACCTATTTCAGAAACTCTTTCTAATAAACACTTGCTGTCTTCTAATGTGAAATAGGGATATGCAGCTATTTCAGACCTTAATGTGTATTAAACTTAGTCCTGCATGTTGTCTGACAAAATTGGAGTGGGCCTGTCCTAAGTATCTGTGCTTTGGACCTGTTCCTACTTTGTTAATAAGGGTAAATATTTTACTTGACATCTTTTTTTTAATGTAGCAGTTTAAAGGAACACTTCTGCAAGCAGTGAAAGTCTTAAGGATAGACTTGATGGCAGAGCAAAGCATTTGTGTGTTTGTGCTCAGTGTGGGACTTTGAAGGCTCTGTGTATTCAGAGAAGATGAGATTGTCAGATTTTAACATCAGAAAACACTGCAGTTTCTGGCTCATTAAAAATATGCTTTTAATTGTGACCAGTGTTATACAGAATTGTGAAAATTGGGCATCTTGATAAAGAAGGGCTTTTGCCTAATAATTCCCAGTTGATCCTTAAAACTCAGTGAAATCCTGGCTTCCTGATGGGCAGGGTGCCCCTGGTGAAGGTGCCCAGCCCCAGGCTGACGTGCACGTGTGTGAGCTGTTGTGGGGGTGTGGGAGCTGCTTGCAGTGGGCTTTGATTGAAAACCTTGGCTCAGCTCAGTTAAACATTAACAAGACTTGGTACCAGGATTATGCTGGAAGGAAGAGGCTGAAAAAGCCTTGGGTTGAAGGGAGTTGAGTCAGCAATGCCCTGGCAGCCCTGGGGCATCAGGGAGGGGATTGTCCCGTGCTGCTCTGACCTGGGGCGGCCTCACCTCAATCTTGGGGCAGGTTCGGGTGTCACAATATCAGAAAGGTCTAAGACTCTTGGAGAGTGTCCAAAGGA
>NW_021939882.1:11927145-11928839 GCF_001715985.3 Manacus vitellinus
GTGGTTGGGCACTGCCCAGGCTCCCCAGGGCAGTGGGCACAGCCCCAAGGCTGCCAGAGCTCCAGGAGGGTTTGGACAACGCTCTCAGGGACAGGGTGGGATTGTTGGGGTGTCTGTGCAGGACCAGGAGTTGGATTTCGGTGATCCTTGTGGGTCCCTTCCAACTGAGGATATTCCATGGTTCTAAGTGAATAAAAATTAGCTGCACACTTGTCACTTGGGGTTTGGCTCTCCAAGCACTTGGCCTTATAGTTCCATAAAACATCCTTCTGTAGACAAACAGTCAAGCTGAAATCTTCTGTAGAACTTTCCTAACCTGTGGGAAACAGAAGGCACCTTAAGAAGAAAGACTTTTTCCTTGTACTTTAGTTTATTTGCTCTCCTTGGGAACTGTGTTCTAGTCCTGTCCTCTAAACTCTTGGTATGTAGTTTATAGTGACAGGATTTTTTTAAAATGGAATCTTGAGAAAGACCCAAGTCTTAGCCCAGTCCTTCCAAGTTCTGCACCTGCCACAGAAAGGCACCAAACACTGTAGTGCCCAGTCCCATGAGCTCTCTGGAGTGGAGGAGAGGCTTTGGTTCAAGACACTGGGCCAGCTCTCCAGTGGCACAGCGAGGTTTGTCCCTCTCTGAGGACATGGCATTCATTTCTGCTTCAAATTGTCCTGTCAACAGCCAGAAATGGGAACATTGCCCCCTCCAAGGAAGGCTTAGCTTGGGGATAGATTGCTGGTGGTGCCTTGGTCATTCTGGTTGCAATTCCAGACTTTGAGCATGAAGGGTGTCTCTGGATCCAGATTTTCACAATGTTTTTCAGAGGATTGTCATTACCCTTTCCAATGCAGTTGTGTGAAAGACTGAACAACTGTAGCATGTTCCTGCTTTGTCATCTATAATTTGTTTTAATTAATTCTGGGCAACTGCATTTAATCTGGAGAAGTATGGAAAAATCTTTGTGAAAAATATGTTTCACAAGGAAGCAAACTAAAGTTGAACATAAGTGACTGAAGACCACATTCATTTCTAAATAGGAAATCATAAACCCATGGACTTTAACAGTCCTGTGTTTGCCTTGTGTTGAAAAGTGTCAGGATGGAAGGCAAGCCCTGCTGTGTCCTGTCTGCCATTGGGACTGACTTCAAGTGCTTTTTTTATGGTGTTAAGATTGTGACTCAGTCAAATTCTTCTGACACTGCTCAAATGACGTGTACATTCTAACTCACGTGAAGGATTTCAAATACAACATGGATTTCTAATACCAGAATACGCTGATATGAAGCCTGTGAAGTGTTTGTGCTTGATTCAAACCCACTTGCCAGCTCTGGAAACACAAGTGATGCAGTAGTGCTGACTCTGAAAGGCTTGTCAAGTGTGATTCTCAAACTGAACCTGGTCGGTGTCTTCTGAAAGATAATCGGAGTGTGTGAGAGTAGGGGGGAAACCCAAACCCAACAGCAGCAAAATCCACAGAACCAGGCACATGTTTGGTTAAAAGGATGCTCTGCAGTGTGACCTTGGGTTGGTTGTGGGTAACTTTACAGCTCCTTGGAGTTCTCATCCATCTCTCCTTCAGGGCAGGAGGATTGTTTAGTTTGTTGCCAGGAGATGGCAGTAACAGATAAACTCTTACAATATTTCTTTATCCATGAATGTCATGAAATCACAGAATGGTTGGGTTGGAAGGGACCCTAAAG
>NW_021939882.1:11929056-11930891 GCF_001715985.3 Manacus vitellinus
CTGTCCCTCCAGGTCCTTGTCAATAGTCTCTCTCCATCCTCCTGTTGGCTCCTTTGGGTACTGGAAGGCCACAATTAGCTCACCCTGAAGCTGCCTCCATGTCATTTGAGCATCTTCTATTTATCCATCACTTTCTCCTTTAGGAATTGCTGATTTCACATCTGACATGTTCATGATCTCTACATTTCAAAAGTTGCTCAGAACTATAAGTGAGGTGTGAGCACCACATTGCTGTGCCAGCGTGGCTGCCCTGTCCCTCCCACAGCCCCTCCTCAGTCCATGGCTGAAAGAGGGGCAGAGTTAGGGCTTACTCAGTGCTCTTTTCAGTTTCTCTCACCTAAGGAGTTCAGTACACATGTTATTGTTGGTTTATAAATTATGCTAATTGGGCAAAATTACACTTCTCACCTTGGGCATGACGACAACATCCAGCAGCTGGGTGCCTGTTCAGCACTGGTCCTGCTGTCCAACCTTCACTAGGGATCACTGTGTCCTCCACTTCCACAGTCAGTTTGTTTGCCATTATGCTATCTGAGGATTCATGATTTTAAACTGACTCTTCAAAGTGACCTTGCAATAATTATATTTTCTGGAAAAACCTTGAGAATTGTTTCAAAACATGAGTAGTGTTTTGACCCCCATGTGCCAAGGACAGCTGTTCCTTTGGCTCTCCAGACATTTATGTGATGAACTTTGCATCATTCCTTTGCTCAGTCTCCTGCAATCTTAGGGATGCAGGAGTAGAGAATTTGCCACCTGAAGAGTGCAGACATTGGCAGATTTGTCTGTCGTGTGCTCCTGGCTGTTTTGGAACCCAGCCATAGCTGGGCTGTGTTTTTCTTCTAACAAGGGGGTGTTCAGGACATCTGACAAGGTTGGTTTGATGTGTGTGTGCTCTCCTGCCACACCACTGCTGGTTCTAAATGCCTGTCACAGGGGAGGGAGCAGACAGCATCCTGGGGTCTCCAGGAGAGATGGGAGCTGAAAGTCCGTGTACTTGTCACTCTGCCCCATATTGCAGAAATCCTGTTGGCGTCATGGTGTTCTCCTCACTTTTCAGTAATTGCTGGGTCTGCTGAAATTATCTGTAACTCTTCGGTGTTTACCTCTGGTTTCTTTGAACTTGTTCCAAGTTTTGCTGTCATTATTTTTTCTGTTTAATTAGTACCCATGAAATGTAGCAGCCTGATGGAACTGAGTGATCAATTCTGACTGTTCTTAGCACCCTAGTGTCTTTATTACCCAATGACTTGACTAAATGTTCCTGTGGGAGGTAAATAATACACCTTTAGTACACGTGCAGGACAGTGAGTGCACTAACAGCCTCTGCAGAGGGAGGGGGAGGTGAGCTCAGGTCAGATGGTGTATACTGGCTGTTGGAAGAAAAATGCTGCAGTGAAATGGGAGCCTAATACACCTTTAGTACACGTGCAGGACAGTGAGTGCACTAACAGCCTCTGCAGAGGGAAGGGGAGGTGAGCTCAGGTCAGATGGTGTATATTGGCTGTTGGAAGAAAAATGCTGCAGTGAAATGGGAGCCTGAAACACCTTTTGTACAGGAACCTCGGTGTAGTGCTCTGCTCACACGGGGTTTGCAGTTACAGGGGATAATTGCCATGTCCTTGGCACTGTTTGCTCTGGGAACTGCTGTGCTTTGTGTAGAAAATCCTGCCCCTTCACAATGTCCTGAACAGGGAGAGCTCTGTTGTGAGTGCAGGGTTAGAGATGGACCACAGAGTCACTTGCTCTGCCCAGCCGTGTGTCCTGGGGGCCAAAGAGGCCAATGGGATCCTGGGGGCATCAGGAAGAGCCTTGGAGCAGGGCAGGGAGGGGAT
>NW_021939882.1:11931191-11934185 GCF_001715985.3 Manacus vitellinus
TGGAGATCTTGCAGAGCTGTGTGGACACAATCCTGTGCCATGTGCTGTGGGATGGCCCTGCTGGGCAGGGAGGTGGGATCAGATGAGCCACTGTGGGCCCTTCGAACCTGACCCACTCTGTGATTCTGTGATAGGTTGTTCTTGTGTTTTTGAACACGACTCTTTGGTACTAAATTCTAAAATAACTGTTACATGAGTTCCTGTTAGAATGTGGTGTGTGCCCTGTTCACATCTGGAACCTTCACAATCATAAGTGCTTTACTCAGCAGACCTGTTTGTTCATTTTAACCATCCATGTCCTCCACTTTCATAATGAATTAATTTGTTGTCTTGGTACCTAAGGCTTCATAATTTTAGATTGACTCTTGAAAGGGACCTTACAATGATTATATTTTCTGCAAAAACCTTGAGAACTGTTTCAGATCACATGGCATCACAGTAAGATAAATACATCCCAAGTGAACAGCATCTAGAATCTTGGAGCTGTTTTGACTAGCAAGACTGGGATGTGGCAGACTGGCAGGCCACTGTTCCACTGGATTTAAAATGCCCTGGTATTTTCCTCAGACTGCTGATGTAGGAGGTGGGGCAGCTTAAAGCTGCTCTGAGACATGGTGGTGTTAAGAGAGAATTTGCCTTTTTGGAAGTGGTGAGATTTGAGACCCACCAGTTATTTGGACATTGTTACATTTCAGTTATTTGAATCTGTTATTATGACTGGTGTTGAAAAATTTGTATAAACCCAGTTTACATTGTAGGAGCTTTCACCATCCTTTAAAGCCTTTTTTTAGTTCTCTAAATTATGTAGAAGAAATGAATAAATGAATAAAACTACATGTATTGGCTTCTCCTTTCTGTTGCTGTTCATTTCTACCAAGGCCATGCCAAATTTAGCATGCAGTGGAGGACTGTATGAACACACTTTCTTAATTCCTTCAGAAATTAACAGGAGTTCCTTTCGTTTTCCAGGACTATTTGAAGCCTAAAGTAGGCTGTCATGAGATAAAGTGGAAAATTAAAAAGGTCGTCATCTCCTGCTTTGACAGGTTCTTTTCATGCTTGGCCAACTTGTGTATGTTACTCATGAAAATGGAGTTATTCAAGATCTCAGGTTCAGGGGAGTTTTGGGGAAAGCAAAATTGCAGGTCCTTTGAAATAAATAACAGACTTAGGAGTGACTTTTTGTGGGACCCAAGATGCTGTAGTTAGAACATGGACAAGAAAAGTTTGATTGCTGTTTAAATTTAGTGCAAGCACATTATTGAAGTGGTTTCTGTGTATGGACCTTTGCTCAACTGCAATCCTGTTTTTAAACCAGGCACCCGCAGCAGGAGACGAGGTCTGGGCAGAGGCAAACACGTGCAGTGTTCACCTGGTTGGTGTCCTCATTGGTCTGTGCTGGCAACTCACTGCAATAATCCTATTTATTGTCGTGTTTATTTCTTGTGCCAGTTCCAGCTGAAGTGCCCAGTGCTCCTGGAGAAGTATTAACTGAGAGCTGTGAAATAATCTCTTGTAGCACGTTGCCTTATGTAGTCCTGGATCAACAGGCCAGGCCCCCCTTCTGGCAGTCTGGAATGTGCTGGGGTGCTGAGAGCATTTCATACCTAAATGTGACCCTACTGTGGTATGAAAGGATCACAGGGGTTACCAGGCTGCCTCTGGGATCTTCAAAGGGAATGTTGGTGTGTCCCTAGTCCCCAGACAGTGGGGCCTGGAGCAGCCTGGCCTAGTGGAAGGTGTCCCTGCCCATGGAATGAGATGAGCTTTGAGATCCCTTCCAACCCAAACTGTTCTGGGGTTCTGTGGTAGCTCTTGGTTGTTGACCAACATCCTGATGCTGGAGGTGGAATCACAGCGTTGGAGCTCCCAGGTGGATGTTCCTGGGATGAGTACTGGCCAAAGGCTTTTGCTCGGAGTCATGTCCTGTTACCTGGGGGTTCTCCTGTGGTTCCCTGCTGAGCTCACTCTGATGGGCAGTGCCCAAACTCACACCTCTGTGCCCTGAGAGTGGGAGAGCAGCAGCTGCAGGAAAGATGCCAAGATAATATCCATTTGTATGGCTGTTGTAAATACATTGGGAAATCTTTGGGAAGCTAACCTAAGTCTATTTTGCACTGGAATTTAGGATGCAGAAGCTGCACTGTTGCCCCTCTTGATTTGAGAGTTACTCAACTGCTACTGATCCTGAGGGTTCTTAACTGGTTCTCATACTAGAACCAGTTGCATCCATTGGCTCCTCAATATATCCTTTATGGAATGTTACAATCTGAGTTGCTCAACTTGAAGTTGTTTAAAAAAAATTACTGCTTTTGATTTTTTTTTTCCCTCTTGCTGAGGTGAAGCCTCAACCCCCCCCAGTCTCTGGTGTAAGTAGTTCAGGAATAATTTCACTAAGTATGGATCTAGGAACAGTAATCCCTGAATTGGGATAAGAGCCTTGGATGTTAGAGCACCATTTGCAGTTAACAAATAACTGTCCAACTCATTATTTCCCCTCCCTACATCAGGCTGCAGGGCATGGTGCCTTTGGCATATGCTCTGCCACTTGAATCCTGAGGAAAATTAAGGAGTGGATTTGGCACCAGCAGATTCTTAAAAGGGCTTAAGTAGAAAAGATGTCCTTGTGTTTGGTGCAAGAAAGTGTCTGCAGAATCTGTGCTCGCACTTTCAGTGCTCTGTGTCTGTTTCTGTGGTGCCCTGTATCGTTTGAGCCGAATTACCTGGTGTTACATGTGAGGGAATGGTCAAAGAATCAATAGTTTAATTTGTTACTACTGCTGCTTAGTAAAGTGTGTGCTGGAAGATGACCGTGTGCTGGGAGATTGTGTGCTCAAAGTGTCCCAGGTTCTGTGCCCAGAAGTAGCAAAATGCATTCTGCTGCTTGTGCACTCTGCTGAATTTTGGGTTCACAGAACCACATAGAATGGTTTGAGTTGGAAGGGACCTTAAAGGTCATCCAGTTCCACCCCCTGCCATGGGCAGGGACACCTT
>NW_021939882.1:11934350-11938001 GCF_001715985.3 Manacus vitellinus
CCATTCCCCTTGTCCTGTCTCTACAGTTCCTCATGCAAAGTCCCTCTCCAGCATTCCTGTAGCCCTTTAGACACTGGCAGGTGCTGGGAGGTCTCCACACAACCTTCTTCCCTCCAGGCTGAGCAGCCCCAGCTCTCCCAGCCTGTCTCCACAGAGGAGGTGCTCTAGTCCCCTCAGCAACACCATGGCCTCTGCTCCAGCAGTTCCATGTGCTCCTTATGTTGGGGGCACCAGAACTGTGCCCAGTGCTCCAGGTGGGGTCTCAGGAGAGCAGAGTGGATGGGGACAGTCCCCTCCCTGGCCCTGCTGCCCTTTGGATGCCTTGCTGTACTCATTCTCCCTGCAGGGCAGAGGGACAGTCCCACAGGCAGAGCAGGGGAGGTGTCAAACGTTGGAGATGCTGTGGTGTGTGTTTGCAGTCGTTTGTAGCTGGTGCTTGCCCGTGTGACACGGTGACTCTGGTGTCCCTGCAGTGCCCAGAGCTCTGCATTTCTGGGCTGTTTGCAAAGCTCGTTCAGTTGTTCTCTGTGCACCAGCTGACTGGTTGCCTTTATTCCTTTGCAGAGCAAGGCTTAGATCACATAGCAGAGAACATCCTTTCCTATCTCGATGCCAGATCCCTCTGTGCAGCAGAGCTGGTGTGTAAGGAGTGGCAGAGGGTCATCTCGGAGGGAATGCTCTGGAAGAAGCTCATCGAGAGGATGGTACGCACGGACCCGCTGTGGAAGGGGCTGTCAGAGAGGAGGGGTTGGTAAGTACCTTCACAACTAAACTCTCCTTTACAAAGCTCTAATAATGAGCTTTGCCAAAAAGGAAATCTATACTAAATGGGTATTGCTGAGCTCCAGGGACTGGGGGGTAGCTGTGGTCAAAGCTGTCAGCTCCCCTTCCTGCCCTGCCTTGTCCTTTTGTGCTCCCGTGTCTGTCACACTTGCTTTCTTGCTTAAGTCTTTCTGCAAATTTGGAATTTCTGTTTTGCAGGGAGAACTAACAATTCCATCAGCTCACAAAAACTAGTGACAGCACGTTTGCAGGGCTTTTTCTCAAATGAAGTATTTCCAATTCAGCTTTTTTGCTTACAGTGTAAAATAGCTGCTTGGGCTGCAGAAGCCTCTCAAAGAGAAACCATTTCTGTTTGTGGCAGTGGACTTTTTCTGTCCTTTCCAAGTATCTGAAGAGATGTTCTGCTTCAGAAACCTGTTTCCCTGTGCTCTCTAGTGGTGTGCCTGAGCAAAGCAAGGCATGTTGTACAGAGCAAGGGACACCTGCTGCCTGGAAACCTTGTGGAGCAGTGAATCCTAATTGGAAAACCATAACGAAAATACCTGTTATCTTTTTAATCTTGGACATTTTAAATACTTGTCAAATTGCACAGTCACAGGGGTTGTAACAGCAATACTAAAAATTCTCCCAGGTATCCTGTGAGAATATGTTGTAATGGTTTGTTCTGGGCAGGCTTTGCATCCCTTTGAAGTTTGGATTCTTGGTGATATAATGAAAACTGTGTTTCTGTTTCTTTCTAGGGATCAGTACCTGTTTAAAAACAGACCAACAGATGGGCCCCCCAACTCATTTTACAGGTCCTTATACCCAAAGATAATCCAGGATATAGAGGTAAGTGTTCTGATGTAGGTAGGTGTCTGCAGGACAGACAATGGTGCACGCTGGGGGGCTTTCAGAGGGGCTGCATGTTGGAGCAGTGGATCTGTGTCACTACTGCTCTCAGCAACTCACTGCCACAGCACAGGCGTTAACGTGGTGTTAACACCATCCTTTTTGCTCTTAAAGATTTTTGGAACTCTTCTGGGACTATGGATTTTAATAAAATAACAGATATAGAGCACACGACTGCCAAACATTTCCATGTATTGCTGAATGTTCAGTGTACTGGTCACACTCCCTTAGGAAGTGATCTGAGGGTTAATGCCTTAAAACTCCAGTCATTTAAAATGTAACTTAGTACTTCTAGAGCAGTGACTGACTTTTGCAAATCCAGCTTTGCTCACCATGTGGGATTTTTCCCTTCTCCAGTGGTTTGATGGGAACAATAACCAGGCCTATGATGATAAACCCACAGGGGCATCAGTGGCAAACTTTGGATATGAAATTTTGCTCATCTTGGTTTAAGATTTCCAGAGTTAGGCTTGCTTGGTCATTTAAAAGTATTTCTGATAAATCAGGATAATCCCAATATTCTGCCTGCAGGCAGCAAATGTGTCTTGCTCTGTTTGCTGTGTACCCACCACAACACTCTGGAGTTACACCACAGACTGTCATGGATTCATTTCAGGATGTGAAATTATTGGTCTGAAATTCATTAGTGGGGAAACACGTGTTTTGGTGTTGAAGACAGATGTGAACTAATGGAATCACTGAGCAATGGCAAATGGCAATTTGTGTTCCTTGGCACTCAGGAAACAAAATTATCCAGAGCTCTTAACTTGGCTGTGAAATGGATCTGCTGGAAGGCATAATATACTTCTCAAATATCTTTTTATAAACCTTGCTACCTAATTTATTAACCTTCAAAGATAAAGAACTAAGCATGAAATGCAGCCTAGGCAAGATATGGCCAAACTTGATATTTACCTGTGAGCTGAATGATACACTTTGTTATTTGATGTCTTCTCCCTGTAAGGAATGAGAATGATACCGCAATCAGCTGAAGCCCATGGGATTTAGAGGAACTCTCACTGTGATATTTTCTTGCTTTCTGCACAATTCTGGCCTAGTTCTGTAAAGAAAATGGGCAAAAAGAAGCATGAAAACTTCTGCACAGACCACTGAAAGAGTTCGGTGTTAGTGTAACTCACACTTTTAAGGATGGTCTTCTGAAACTCGTATATATTTGTGTAGGGATTGTTACTGTTAAAGATGGGAGAATTCCTTGAAGGTGTTCTGAGGACTTTCTGAGGCCTTTTGAACTGTCCCAATCTGCTCTTTAATGCTGTGATTCTTCAGTTGCTGTAGATTTGCTGGTGCAGTGCACAGAAACAAAGCTCCAGAATTGGACAGTTCTTGCTAGAATGAAATAAGTAGGAAAAAAACAAACCCTCCATGCTTTTCTCATCCCCAATATCAATAATAAATCTAGAAAAATGGTCAGAGAGTGGGGAAAGGGTGTGCCATTAAAAACATACAGTCATGAGCATGTTTCCTAAAAAACCCTCTGAATTTCATTAAATTAACAATAAATATATTAAACCCTCAAATTAGGAGAAAAAATTGAACTACACAACCTGGTAAATAAGAGCTCACCTGTCCAAAATGGAGAGAAAACACCCTGGTGTTTGGAAGTCAAGAGATAGAGTTGTGTTCTCTGCACTGCACAGAGCAAACTGGGAGCTGTTGCTGCAGTTTCTGCCCATTCCAAGCTGCCTGGTGATCCAGCTGCTTCTTCCTGTGGTTCTTGGAGTTTCTGTCCAATGCTTCTATTCATAAGGAAGTGAAATATTCCTGGGGCATGCAGGGAACTCCTGTGTGGCTCAAGTGGAGGAAGACAGGAATAGAGAAGCAGAATCAAGGGTGTTCAGGGAAAACTTCCTGTAGTTCTGTGCTTTCCCTTCCGTGCTTGTTTCTGTAAACCCATGAAAAAACTTCAGTTGTTGGTGGTTGTCGATCACTTGGCATTTAAGGAATTTAAGGTGTTGG
>NW_021939882.1:11938446-11940976 GCF_001715985.3 Manacus vitellinus
CTCCTCTGCCCCTGCCCAGGCAGTTGGAACTGCACTGAGGTCTCCCCTCAGTCTCCTCTGCTCCAGCTGAACACACCAAGTGCCCTCAGTGTCCTCACACGGCTTCCCCTCAGGGCCCTTCCCCATCTCTGTTGCCTCCTTTTGTGACACACTAATGGCTCAGTATCTGTCCTATATTGCTGTGTCCAGTGTTCTAGAGTGGAGAAGTCTGTTTGAAAACCAGTGGCCACTTCCAGAATCACCAAGGCTCCATTTACACAGGGAGCATGCTTCCCATTCCTGGTTCTTGAGCACAGCTGAGCTGGAGGGAAGGCAGGGGCTTTGTGCCACAGCAGAGTTTTCCCTGCTTACATATTTCCTTCAAGCCCTCTGAAATACTGCTGTTTGCCAGGTTTCCAACCTGCAGTGGGCTGAGTGTTTCTGCTGATAGTCAAGGGGCCAATAATTCTTCCACTTGCAAAGGTCTATTATAATTTTTCAAATAAATCTCCCTTTAAAGTACTTTTCACAAATTACTTCCCTAAAGGGCTGTCAAAAGAAGCTTTTAACACTTTTTAAAAATGTAGAGGGTGAGTACCATAACAACCAAATTTAGCTTTAAGATTAGGAGCAGTTCTTAACTTCTTCCTCCTCTCATTGTTTTTAAGCCTGAAGTTGTGCTCTCCCACAGTTTCTTACTTTTCCCATTCTTTCATGTTTCACAGCCATGTGCAGAAGCTCTTAAATAAGACTCTCATCTTACCTGTGATGAAGAATTTTGTATCTCTGAATACCAAAATGTTTTTTCTTCAAATATTTTCCTGGACCTTTAATAAGATCTTGTTTCTGTCAGAGGGTCAGAGCTTGGGGAGCGAGTGATGAGCCAAAGCATTTATAGAATTATATACCTGTTGTTAAAAGACTTGATTTTTTAATTCACTAAAACACCCTTGGAGCACAAAGATTAACCAAATTCTGCTGGACTGTTTCTAATGGTGGGAGTCTGGAATTCACTGCAACTGATACTAAATTGGGTTGTGGGCAGAGATAAGCTCAAAGGAGAAGGTGCTCTCTGACTGTCAGAATTTGAAAAATAATCCCAAATCTGAATTAACAATTGGAAAGAAAAATGACGAGTGAGAAACAGCAAATTGGAATTCTTTCCCTTGGGCTCTGTTTGTATTTTGGTCAAAAGTTCACGCCAGCACGATGTGGTGATATCTCCAAGGTAATACAGGCAGTGAGTGACTTGGCAAAGGGGGCTTCCCTTGCCTCTGAAAATTTAATGGTGCCAGTATCTGTTTATTTTGTGCCAAACACATTTTGGGAACATCATGTCCCTTCTGAAATCATTGGATTTGAAAATAAGAGGACATTTAGAGATCTGAAACCAAATTCTTGGAAAGAGGTGGTAAATCTCCACCTCCGCTGTGAAGCCAAAGATTTAATTAGGTTTCATTTCACGAGAGGTGGCCCATCATTTTGACCATCTCCAAGTCACATGTTGAGTTGCCAAACTTCTTTAAGAGCTTTTATAAAGGGAAAACTTGATTTGGGGGTTGTCCTAGGAAACTGAACTTGGTTTGCAAGGCCTTGTTTCTGGAGAGCACCTGGTTGGTGCAGGGTGTCCTTCCCACAGGACTGTGTCCATCCCACGGTGCCAGGCTGGGGAGTTCAGTGATGCTGATTCCAGAACCCCAAATCCCTGGAATTTTTCCATCTGATTTGTGAAGCTTGACCAACTATTCTGTTTTCCCCTCAGGATTAGCACAAGTATCTATTTCTGGTGGTGAGTTGAGAAGACTTATTTCATAAATGTTCCTCTTATCTTTAGGCACATGATGGATGCCCTCATCTGGTTTCCATGGAGACTTAGGTCCACTTAATTAAGACAAGAATTAAAATGTGTTTTTTCTGAAGAGCTTAGGAAAATGTGGTGCCAGGCCATCAGATAAACATCATGTGTTCTTCTGAATTCTGAATAAGTTCAGATTTTAGGACTGAAACTGAAATTTTAAAGCCTTGGGACAATTGGAAAAGGGGAAGAAATCAACTCCCACCCTTAGTCCCTGCCAGCACAAGGAGATGGTTGTTTATGAAAGTTACAGTGTATAATTTCTGAGAAAAATGGGTTTGTTTAGTACTGCTCTCATTATGATCTGAAGAAACTTTATGTGCATGTGTGGGGAGAATCTGGTCAGCATTATTTGCCTAGAAATTTTTTCAGCCAGCCTTTGAAATCTCTGTTCCACAGGCACTTTCCAAAAGGCATTTCTTAAAAATGAAGCTGGCCAAGGAAAGGAGAGGCTTTGGAGCAGCAGGGACACAGTTATTGTGGTGCATGACACAGATCTCTACTGTCTCCTCTGAACAGGGCAAACACCCCTTTCAGATGCCCCAGCATGGGGTGGGCCCTGTCTTGGATTTTTTGGCTCACTTTGCCTGTGTCACACCTGCTGGGGAGCAACTCTAGGGGAAGGGCCCTGGGGGTCCTGGTGGGTGCCCAGTTGGCCCTGAGTCAGCAGTGCCCTGGCAGCCAGGAGGGCCAACC
>NW_021939882.1:11941396-11963409 GCF_001715985.3 Manacus vitellinus
CCCAGGGCAGTGGGCACAGCCCCAAGGCTACCAGAGCTCCAGGAGGGTTTGGACAACACTCTCAGGGATGGGGTGGGATTGTTGGGGTGTCCTGTGCAGGGCCAGGAGTTGGACTGGATGATCCTTGTGGGTCCCTTCCAACTCAGGATATTCTGTGTTTCTAAGAACTTTGTGTTTTTATGATGTTGTGCTTGAACTTAGTTGTTGTCTCTAATGGAACCTAAAAGGTGAAATAATTTTATTTTTCAGCAGCATGATTTTTGTCAGGTGTTGTGTATAGTCAGAGGCACATGTCACTGAAGTGCCTCAGAGGATCTCTCTTTTTATTGCTGTTTGGCTTGATTTCCTCTCCAGATCTGGCACTTACAGCAGTACTTCTCCTCCCTCCATCACTTTGGTGTTACCAGGAATCCATTAAAGTCAATCCGTTTATTGATGTTGCACCTCTAACATAAAAGCTGGACATTTTAATCTTAGGTTTGTTAGTTGGTGGAAATTGGTGGAAATGAGGATCCTTTAAGAGAAAAGGAGCCAGACCCATCAGTGTGTGTTACTGTGATCATGGCACTGCAGGCATGAGAAAGGTTTCCTTCAGCAGGTGCTACCCTTGAATCCCTTTTGGGCTCCTGTGCTTCGTGGCTGCGTGTGCAGAGGTGGAGAGGACAGACCACGGTCTGGGAACCACGGCGGGGTTGGATCAAGGGTTGGACTTGATGATCTCGGAGGTTTTTATGGTTCTGTGATTCAGGGAGAGCATCTGCTTTGTCCATCTGCATCCTCCTGTTGTTGGGACTGCTGAGGAGGAGCTGAGTGGATTCTTTACTCCTTCCCTGGGGAGACAGAACAACTGGTGTCCCATCAAAGGCTGGCCAGCACAGCATCCAGGAACGGGACCGTGGGGACAGGATGAGCTGCAGTTCATTTCCTTGGCAGTAATCAGTGTCTCTGTGCCCACTGTCAGGCAGCACGTGTGGCCCTCCCACCACCCTGGGCAGTGAGACAGTCCTGACGCTGAGTGACTCTTGTTCAGGGCTGAAAGGGCAGGTTCTGTTGCCTTATTTTACCTGTTTTGCCTCAGCTGGTCTAACACTGTTTTTACACTTGGAGATCACACTGTCTTTTCCTCAGGCTCGATTCAGTGGTCGGGACTGCACTGTGAGCTTTCTCCCAAAGTGATTTCTAGATTCCTTGGGTGTCAGTAGTCTTTAATGCACATTCTCCAAGTCTTCTCCTCTTCCTCTGTCAGACATAAACATGTTCCACTGCCCAGATTGATCTCACTCAGCATCAGGAGGTCGATTTGTTCTTTTAAAATGTGGCTTTAAAAAGGGTTCAGTGAAGCTGCAGTGAGGTTGGAATGGTTGCACTTGTGGACCTTGGAGCAGCTCCATCCTTATGGAGTCTCATGCAGAAAGGGACCACACTCCATCAGTTTGTGTTGTCACATTTGGATCTTAGGCCTCAAATTCTGCCAAGACACTTGCTGGGGAAAGCTTCAGTTTCCTTTTGCTCTGGAATTGTTTAGATTTCTGGACTGTTTACAGCTCTTCCTCTGGTCTTGGGAGTCCGTCCTGGAAGGGCTCTTTTCCCCCAGACTGAGCTGAAAGCCCACATAGTGTTCAAGTGTGAGTAGCTCTCAGTAATACACTCCTGTTTTTTTGGCCTCACTTTAATTTGGGACTGTTCTTAAAAACACAGCCTGAGTATCCTCGGATTTTTCTGAATCATACCAGAAGCCCACTTATCAATTCCTGGAAATCTCCCCCCTTCTGTATGTGTGTGTGTGAAAGTGGGCACTTCTGCTTGTATTAAACAATGCATGCTGAACTTGAAATATCTGCATACATATGTATAAAATTAACATTCCTTATATGTTAGTGGGGTATAGTGAATCCCTGTTTCTCTGTTTGACTTGCTACAGTTATTATTCATGAAGGTGGTTTTTATTCTTACTTGACTCTTCTGTTCGCAGAAGAAGTGATGTAAATACCAAAACCCAGTTGATCACTTTTATGAATTTGTTTGCGTTTATTTCCATGTATTTGTTTCCTTTGTTACTCTTTACTGCCTCTCCCGGTGTAACATGGCAGCAAGTTTCTTCCATGTAACTTTTTGTTTTTTCCAGGGTTTAGCTTTAATGTGGATAATCTAGGGTAGGGCTGCTCTCGTTCTCCCAAGTAACAGGGGACAGAACCAGAGGAAACAGCCTCGTGTTGCACCAGGGGATGTTTAGGATATTAGGAAGGTTTCTTCATCAAGCACTGGCACAGCTGCCCAGGACAGGGCTGGAGTCCCCATCCTTGGAGAGATTTAAAAGCCATGTGGATGTGGCACTTGGGGACATGGGTTAAGTGGTGACCTTGGCAGTGCTGTGGAATGGTTGGACTGGATGATCTCAGAGGGCTTTTCCAAGTAAATGATTCTTTGATCAGGTTGGTTCAGGCTTTTTGTGGGAGAGGATGAGAGAATTAATAGCGCAAGGCAGAATCCTTCATGGTAAAATCCTAGAAGTAAGATTGGAGAAGACCTCCTAGACCATCAAGTCCATCCTGTGCCCCATCCCCACCTTACTTCTGCCTTTCCTCTGCTGTGGTCAGGAGGGGTTTTCTCTTTTCTCTTTGAAGAAGGCACGTGAAGAGCTAATGTGTCAGAGAAATCCCTGTGTACGTAACAAATGTGTACGTTCCTTCTTCTTTTTCCTGCCCCATTTGTCCTGCAGGAGAATTGTGTATTCAGAGGGAACAGAAACTCCGTGGGTTATGGGAGAAGATAAACCCACTTACTCTGCAATAACGTTCACAAGGATAAAAATGCAATTGTTAGCCAAGGAGCTGAACACAGTGTACATTATCTAATGGGAAAAAAACCCTGCTTGTAGTAGGTTATCCTTAACACTTCTAATGTATAGTTCCAGCTGTTAATGCAGATGAATTGCATCATTTTGCACTGTGCATCTTTGTACCAGTGAACATATTCTGGCGTGGTCAAGGCTTGACTTTACCTCTAAGTCTTGGACTGCTTTTTCTATGTGGCCTTCTCTCATTAAATGCCTTTTTTCCATATCCATTTATGCACCACTTCAGCTGCCAAATGGCTCTCCTGCTGTGGCAAATGCTTTGGCTTGGTCTTTATCCCTTATATGCCCGAATTTTGTTGGTTGTACAGCATTCGTCAGCTACTTGCTGCTGTTGCTCTGGTGAGCATTTAGCAAAGGGTGAGAACTAAGTGTGACCTCAGGAGACTGTTCTGCAACATCTTGCTTTTAATTGTGAAAGCCAAGAACAGAGGCAGTTGGAGACTTTTGAGGGGATCTGTAGAAAATACAGTAGTGGGTGTTGAATATATTGGTGTTAGGTTTGGAACCATAAGCACGCAAATAAACAGTGGGACTCTTCACTGACTCCCTGGTGTTTGTGAGAGTCCATGAGCACAGTGATCTCCTCCCTGCCCACCTGCTCAGTGTATCCATGGTCAGTCAGATATCTCCTGGAAGGACGTTGTAGATGAAGACTTTTACGAACTGCACAATTGAGTAACAACCAGAAATTTCCCAGAGCAAAAAGCTTTCATGTGGTTTCCAGTATTGTACTAACCATGTTCCTTCTCGGAGGGTCCTCCAGGTTGCCCACCCACTCAGCCCTATTCAGTCATCTAAAATAATGTTATTTCTCTATACATCCACATCTGGTTTCACTCTGCTGCCCATTGCAATGCTGCTGTGTGCTGTGTGTATGGTGGCTGCCTTCCCAGCACACCGAGAATTTACGCAGTGTAAGGGGATTTTACAAGTTCTCAACAAACATGCAGTATTTTCCCACAGTAGCCACCCCGTGTAATGTCTACATGAAATGACCTCTATTCACAGAATTAAAATGTGCACCTGCATGTGACTTACTGCTTTACAGTGCCTTCACAGGAATATATGTGGGACTGCAGTTTCCTTTATTTGAAGCCAGAATTTCCTTACAGGGAGTGTGTTAAGTAGCTTCCTATAGTGAATTTGTAAGAATTAAGGCACCTTGTGTCCCCAGTGTCTGCTGAGTGAACTTTCACTGCTGTTGTGGCTGGGGACTGTGAGCAGCAGCAGCTGGGGTTTGTGGTGTTCCCGGTGTGTTCTGGAGCCGTTGGGAGTGGCTGTCGCAGGAGCTGGAGTGTGAAAGTGCTCACAAACTGTTGGAGCTCTCACAGCTCATCTGGCACGTGCTTTGTGCAACTGCTCCTTGCAGAGCTTTCCAAGAACAGTGCTTTAGGGAAGCTCTCCCCTAAGGCTTCTTAGAGTTGAGTATCTGAACATAGATAGTTTGTAAAACTGTTTAAATTGGCTAACTCAGATCTCTGATGCTTTGTCTCCTGTCTTTTCAGTGTTACTGTTGCATTTTTAAATCTACCTTCAGATCTATAATTGCATTGGTGCATGCTGTTATTGCTTGCAGTCCTCTCCTGTTTCTGAGGGTCACCTCTGGAGCAGCAAAGGAGTTAATGAGCTGCAGTCCTGCCCACTTAGTACAGATGAAAAATCTTCAGATAAAGCCTGAAAATTGCCTGTCCTTCCCCCTCCATCCCATGCTGAGCAAGGAGCATAATGAGGAGCTGCTCCCTCCAAGGCTGAAGCAGAGCAGTGTCAGATTGGAGCCCAGTTCCCAGTCTGACAGTCAGCAGTGCACTGCTTGGCCAGGGAAGCTGATCCCAAACTGACAGCCGCCTCATTATCTTAATTTCATCAGCTTCCCCACCAAATTGGAAGAGAATGAGAGAGGATGAGTGGCTTGTCAGCTGCTCCTCTGGAAGCATCTCTTGGTATTTATGATCTAGACAAATTCCTGGGGCACATCAGGTTTGTATTATGACTGTGTATAACTCTCTCCAAATTGCATAATGGGAGACAATTGAAGGAGCAGATGCATGAAAAACAAAGTGGAAAGTTAGTTTTCCCCTGAAGCAGAGATACTTTCCTAGAATTGGGATGTCGTAGTCACACGGCGCTTCTGTCTTTGCTAAGTGTTGGGTTTGAGTCTTGGAGGAGCTGCAGAGGTGCCTGCTATTGCTTTGAAAGTTGGGATTATAGGATTATATGGGTTATAAATATGCTTTTCCAAACAAACTGACAGTCAATCAGCTTCTGCCCAGGATTCCTTGCAGTATTTGGGGAGGATCCCTGAGAAATTGCTAAATAAGTGGCCTGTTCTGGTGCCTCTGCTGGAAGGTGAAAACATTCCAGCCTGTCCAGGTGCTGCAGGTCTTGGCCTGGAGTTCTGTGCACACATTCCCTTATGGTTGTTGTTACGAGCTTCCTGTCCAAAATCCTACATGGCTTTGAAACCAGCAGTGGTTGTCTAACAAGTAATAAAGCTGATTAAAACACAAAAATTATCCTGGTTCTACTGTAAAATAGTTTGCAGCTTTTTAAAGCATGTCAGGTCTCTTTCTGTAAAAATATCTCTCAGAATGCAAACGTGCAGAACTACCCTTCCACAGGAGCAGGAGGAAAGCAACTTTGGATTGTTTGAAACTTTATAAAGTCCCTGTTCAGTTTTATTTTTATCAGGTTTCAAGGGGCTTAGAGGAGGCTTTCATATCTCAAAATCCCTTTTTAAAGTGTGTAACTACAATTAATAGGTGATACGGCTGGGTAGGGGAAGGAAAGGTCCAAGAACTCACATAACCCAGCTGTTGGACTCAGCAGTTTTGTAACGTTGGTCACTCAGGGGAGACTAAACATGGCACTGTACGAGCTCCTGGTTTCATCTTTGCTGCTTCTGTCATATGGTCACATATGTATGGGGGGGAGGAAGAACTGAATGTATCTCTGCAGTGGCTCCTTGGGAAACTGTCATTAAGGTTGCCTGACCATAATTTTCCCCACTGAACACAACTTTAGTCATGGCAAATTACAGAAGTGCTTGTTCTAATTCATTGTGGTTTGTGTGTTTTTATCGAGGGGGGAGAAAAGATTCATTGACGTTTTACATAGCTGAGATTTAAGGATGGCATGTTTAAAAGTCTGTGTGTGTTGGAGCATTCCTGCTCTAATCTTGGGACTAACTGCTGGTTCTCCCCCTGCCCCCAGACCATAGAATCCAACTGGCGGTGTGGGCGACACAACCTGCAGAGGATCCAGTGCCGCTCCGAGAACAGCAAAGGGGTCTACTGTTTACAGTATGATGATGAGAAGATCATCAGTGGCCTACGAGACAACTCCATCAAGGTGAACACTGCTGTCAGTGGAGCTCTGCCAGGCACAACTGGCTGCCTGTGCTTCCTTGGCTCCCCTTGTCTCCTCATGGGACAGTGTTTGTCTGTGCAGGGTTCGACAGGGTGGGATGTCTGCTGGAGCCTGGCAAAGTCACCTGCACTTTGCCCTGGAAACGTTGGGCACTGCCAGCCAGGGGTTGGTTCTGTTGACCACAAAGACATTCTTGTGAGATCAGTGTTCCCACAAAGAGGGCTGCAGTGTGTGTGTGCCCCGCTGTCCTTTGCTGGGATTGTTGGCATTGCCAGGGGTTTGCTGTCATTCTACCAGGTTGCTTCCATGCTCATTGTCCGTGGCTTTTCCTTTTACCAGACAGGATTTGATCTTTCCATGATGGTTGGTCATTTCAAACCACACTTGCATCAAGACTTGCCTTAAGCTGAAGGGAAGGACAAGGCTCACTGATGGGACAGACTCACTCCTCATGGGGCTCTAGTTTTCCTCCTTCTTCGCAGTTACGACAGTTTTCAAGTCTTGGATCCATGTTCTTGGTCTTGATAAGCCACTTCTTCTTGTTTTTAATAGATTTGGGACAAAACAAGCTTGGAATGTTTAAAAGTATTAACGGGACATACTGGCTCAGTTCTTTGTCTGCAATATGATGAAAGAGTCATTGTAACTGGATCTTCAGATTCTACAGTGAGGTGAGTGTTGAGTTTTTCCACAAAGATGATTTGAGTATCAGGGCTGGGAATATTTACAATTAATCTCTAAATATCAGAAGACATCTCTAATACAAATGTGATACTATTATTCCAGAAGCAAGATATTCATTGTTGGCAGAGCATCTCATTAAATAATTTTTTTTTCAAAATCTGTCTCGTGTTTTTGCCTTTAAGAATTTTGAAGGAATATGACCTGAGTGATTCAAGGCATATCCTGAAGTTTTAGAGTGGCTGATGGCCAACTGTACAATAATTTCTTGTTTTAGGGTTTATGGTACTGCCTTCTGACATCTCTCAGTTGTGACTATTATTGAAAGGGCATTTAGTACCTATGGAGCATTTGTCTGACTGCAGTTTTGCTCATAATGAGTTAAAATTCTTCTATGATCTTAATGGTCAGTAGATGTCCCAATATGAAGACACTCAGGTGCAGTTCAGTGAAAGGGCCTTGTCTCCTCTAGTGCCTTGCATTGGTCTGCCAATGGCAATCTCTCAAATACAGTAAATTAAGTAGTGATTTTACACTTCATGTAAGCTGCTGGGTAGCTCTGGAGGGTGCTGCATCCCAGTTGTTACTGGTGGGGATGAAATCTGAATGAACAGTGTAAAACTGGAAAAACCCCATATGGATAGTGTTTGTTTTGATCTGTTCCATCATACAAACTTTAGTCATCCTGGAAAAGTTTGTAGAGTTGTTAAGTAGCTTATTCTCTTAGCAGTGGTCCCAGGTTAGGCATTTCCTGCCTAAGTGTTTGCTGCCACTAGTTGTTATTTGTGGGTGTGAGGTGTGACAAGAATACTTCCCAGCACTCATCTCCCTGCTTTCCCCAGGCCCTGGCAGGGGTTAAACAGCCAGAGAGCTCTGGTAGAGATCAGACAGGCCTGTGCCCCTTCACACCCTGCAGAGCCATCATCCTTCATGTGGGATACGCTCTTTTCTCTCGCAGGGTTTGGGATGTCAATACAGGTGAAGTTCTGAACACGCTGATCCATCACAACGAGGCAGTGCTTCATCTGAGGTTCAGCAACGGCCTGATGGTGACGTGCTCCAAGGACAGATCCATCGCCGTGTGGGACATGGCCTCGCCCACCGACATCACCCTGCGCCGGGTCCTGGTCGGCCACCGCGCTGCCGTCAACGTGGTGGACTTCGATGACAAGTACATTGTGTCAGCATCAGGGGACAGGACCATCAAAGTGAGTGGGCACAGCTCTGGTCCAGCTCTGCGTGACCACCAAGCCAGGGAAGCCTCAGAGCGTCCTCAGCTCGGAGCAACCATGAGCAGTTCTGGGCCTTTGCCTTTCTTGTTCCCCCTTGGCTTCCTCTTGCTGGCAGTTGGTGTTTGTGCAAATAACTGTGCTTGAATACTCTCGTGGCTTCTGTGGTGCAATTGCAGAAAAGCAAAGCACATTTACTGTTTGAGCTCTACTCTCAAGATGGGTTGGTTTGTTGAATGTGGAACATCTTGTGCCTATTTCCAGTGGGTATTTTTAATTTCACTTGGCAATCCTGTCCAGCTGTGAAGTTCAACAACAGTGCCTTTCACAGAATCCCAAGATGTGCTGAGTTGGAAGGGACCCACAAGGATCATCCAGTCCAGTCCTCAGCCCTGCACAGGCCCATCCCCAAGAGTCACCCCCTGTGCCCCAGAGGATCAGCCAAACCCTCCTGGAGCTCTGGCAGCCTTGGGGCTGTGCCCACTGCCCTGGGGAGCCTGGGCAGTGCCCAACCAGCCTCTGGGGGAAGAACCTTTGGCTGAGATCCAACCTGAGCCTGCCCTGACACAGCTCCAGCCATTCCCTGGCTGCTGTCCCTGGTCCCCCCAGAGGTCCCTGCCCCTCCTCTGCCCCTGCCCAGGCAGTTGGGACTGCAGTGAGGTCTCCCCTCAGTCTCCTCTCTGTGCCTTCCCAGCAGCTCAGCCAGGCTGTGCCATGTTTGAAGACTGAAGAGGCCATATTTGAAGGCTGTTATATACCAGAAGATTTGAGTTACCCAGAGTCTACAGTATAACAAAGGCATTTCCACTCTGCCCTCTCTGAACCAGAGCTACCTTAGTCTGGGCCAAGAAGTTCTTGGCAGTTTCCTGTCCAAATCTCTGCCAGAGATCCTGCTGTGCTGTGTTGGAAAATGAGCCACTTGATACTCTGCATTACAACTTCAATTACAGTTCATTAAAAATGGGCAAAGTTGTTTGAATCCTTTAATGTTAAGAAAGAAGCAGCCACCAAACTTTTAAAGGCCACAGTTTGGACCTTCTCTTTACTAGTAGCTTGCTAGTAAATTCTTTGGTAAAAAAATGTGGGGGTTTTGTGTGTTATAACTTCCACTTTTAAAAATGATTTTTAAGTTACCAAGATTCAAGTGTAATCAAATTTATGATATCATTTGGAGCAGTCTCTAACACCTGAAAACATTTTATAGGCAACCCTCCTGCTCTTCTCAGTGACTCTGTGTGCAATGGCAGTGCTCAATGTCACTGCTGGGTCCCCAGAGCACCCTCTTGGCCTGTAAAGATACACTGGGGGTTTGCAAAAGCTGAGCCTCAGGGCTCTCCAGTTTGTGAATTCATAGTGGTGTCTATTGAAATCCATAAACCTTGTGTGGTGCAGTCCTCAGAGGGGTTTCTGCTGTGTTCCCCAGGTCTGGAGCACGAGCACGTGTGAGTTTGTGCGGACCCTGAACGGGCACAAGCGCGGCATCGCCTGCCTGCAGTACCGGGACCGGCTGGTGGTCAGTGGATCCTCAGACAACACCATCAGGTGGGTGCCCCAGGCTGCTGCTCCTGTGGAACAGTGTCCATTTGACCAGGGAAAACAGGATTTCCCCCTTTTTTGATTCCTGCACATCCTTGGCATGGCTTCCAGTGGAGCAGATGATTTATGAATGGAACTTAATGCAATGTGAGAGTAAACATATCACAGCCCCGTGAAAAAGTGGGCCACAGGTTTATTTCAAACTAAACAAAACTTCTTGCCTACTGCTGTATCACCTTGTCTTCTGCTTGGAGAGGTGGGGAAGACATTGGTCACTGGTTTTCTAATTGCCTGAACCTCTAATCAACTGTTTATGCAGATGAAAAAAAGTATGTTGAAATTTCCCAGAATAACACGGATCTAAGCTTTACTTTCATGTAATTTTGAATGACTACACCAATTTTGATAAGCTGCAGCTGCTCTGAGTGGCATGCATGGTTCTCATGCCTTTTTGAGCAAATTACACAATATTTTGCCCAGGAAACCAGTCGGTAGCACATTTAAATCCCTGGGTGTGAGGCTGAAGCTGCAGTGCTCAGCCTCCCTGCTCTGTTCTCTGCAGGCTCTGGGACATCGAGTGTGGTGCCTGTTTAAGGGTATTAGAAGGCCACGAAGAGCTGGTTCGATGCATCAGGTTCGACAACAAGAGGATTGTTAGTGGAGCCTATGATGGGTATGTTGGAAAGCAGTTGCCAGAAATTTTGCCTTTAGTGAACCGTCTTCTGAAAGCCCCTGAGCCTTGTGTTCCCTGGGCCAGGGTCTCTCCTGGTTTGGTGAATGGATCACTTGAGCATTTCAGCACAGTTTTAAGTGGCCAAGAAGCTGCTTGCCTGGTGCCCTTTAGCACACTCCTGAATTGTGTTATCACTTGAGTTTGATTTTCCATCGTAAGTAAACTTCCGTTTGGCTGAAGTGACATTGCTTTGTTTCTTCCATCAGGAATCACTCCTTGCCAGGTCCTGTGTGCTTAGAGTAGTTCAAACTTTCTATTTTTCTAAGGCAGCACACTAAAAATGTTTATTATGAGCGTTAATGTATCTCGTGGGGCTCTCAGAAGTCTTCAGGGACTGTTTCTGTGGGGCTGAGGGCAGGAGTCCCACCAGGGCACCTCTGTCTTGCTCAGTGTTTTCAGTGTTTAATGGATTTGTGGCATTTTACATCCATGGCCAAACCCTCCATTTCTTTCTCTGCCTGAACAGCAGAGTTACTGAAAACAATTCTGGAACTGTGTCTGTCTGTAGCCTTCTATTTGAGGTCAGTGTCTCCTTGGGGTTGGCCAGCCCAGCTTCATTCCCATGTTCCAGAGGGGTTTGTGTGTGCACAGTCCACTTGTCTGTCATACAACCATCAACTTGTCTGTCATACAACCATCACAAAGCCACCACTGCATTTACTGCTGAAAAGAAACCCCAAACTACCTGTGTTTGACAAGATTGAGTTTTAGTATTTTAGTGACAACAGATTCTCACAATTTGCTTAATCCTGAGGAATTAGCTGTAGGGAAAACATGGCAAACTTTCCAGGGCTTTGGATGTTGTTTTCTGTGCTTATACTTGAAATGATGTTTTCATAATGACCTTCTTCTCTTCCTTTTAGCAAAATTAAAGTTTGGGACTTGCAAGCTGCTCTTGACCCTCGTGCCCCAGCAAGTACATTATGCCTGCGTACATTAGTGGTACGTAAAAACTCATTAATTTGGGGTTATCTGAAATATTCTCTTGGTGAGGGGTGTTCTATTGCATTATAGTGGGATAGGTGGGAATGTCAGGATGTTTTATGAAGTCTAGAGTGCTTAAGAGTAAAGAAAAATTTATTGTCATATCCTGAATGATTTGCATCTGAGCTTAAATGAAAGACCAAGTTTTTCTAGTTTGGGATTCTCAGGTGCTCTTACAGGAAAAAAAATCATCATGAACTGTGCATATCCTTCTAGTTATTGTTGTGTTTCCCTGATATCACTGTGGGGCTGGCTTTAAATTTCCTCTTTATTAAAAAGAGAGGAGGAATCTTGGGAGCCTTTCCCAAACTTTTCTCCTAACCCTTCACTTTGCAAGGAAGAGTTGGGAAGGGGGAAGGGGGGTTGAGTTGCACATTGCCACAGGAACTCTTGTCCCTTTGAAAGATTGTCACATTTAAGGCTGTTGCTTAAGTTACATTTTTTTGGGTTTTGGGTTTTGGCTTATGAAAGCTGACTTGATTAAAAATAGATTGGGGAAATGAATTAATTGTTTTTTTAATCGAAATGTGGGTGGAATTTTCCTTCAGGAGTCAGTTTGACAAGCTGATAGCAACCTGAAGTCATTGGCTGTAGGTGTGCATGTGCTTGGCCTTGCCAGCACCTAGAGAAGGGCTTATGTGGCCAGAGGTGCTTCTTGTTTTTCTTTCCCTTCAGTGGTCTTTGCACAGAGATAAGATTTAACTATTCTTTAATTTAGTTTTAATGAAAAAGTTGATTGTTTTCCTTCTGTGGGTATCCCGTAGCTCAGGTTGGAGTTTGGGGATCATTCTGCCAGCTGGGATTAGTTCTCCAATAAAGGCAGTGTCCTCATTTTGAAGTGAATAAAAATGGATAAGCAGGACTAAGAGGAGACCCTTTTCTGGGCTTCTTGGTGCCATTTTGAGGTTTCTTGGAAGAGCTGCTGGAGCATGTGTTTCACCCCCCTTCTTATGGCAGTGTTTGAACTCAGTGGGTGAGCCCTGAGGATCCTCCAGCAGCATCTCTAGGTGAAGTTGGGATGTGATGTTTTGGGGCTGCACAGAAACAGAGTCAGCAGAGAATTCTGCAAGAGAAGGAGCCCTGGGAGAGCACTGGTGCCAACCAGTCTCCGGAATTGCTGCTTTGATCTGGAATACTCTCAGCCTATGGCTGGCCCTGCTGAGGGAGGCTCAGGGTGTACAGGCACTGAATGTGGAAGCAGTGAGTTTTGCTGTAAAAATCTTTGTTGCCGTGGGAGTTAGGTGCTGAAAAAATCTCCCGGAGCAGTTAATTAGGGGTGAGATAAGAAAGGGTTTATTATGCCAAGGCAAAGATGTTACAAGACGTGTGCAGGCTGTGCCTGAGAGGTTACATTTTATAATATCATCCATCCAATCCCAAATGTGTCCACCCTGTGGCCTTTACTCTGGTCCACCCCGGGTCCACCCCCTGAAAATGGGTCTGGGGTGTGTTTCAGGACCCTCCATTCATCCCATCTTCATCTTCATCAGAGCACAAAGGGTACATAGTCACCCAGTTCTTGACTGTGTTCTGTGGTTTAGGCCCTGATATGCTGTTCTGCCAACAATCTAGATCTTGCCTTGACAAAAGACTAAACATTTCTACTGGATTCGGGAGTAGGGGTGATATAGGGAGCATAGAACGGGGTAAGAGGGTTAAGGAATGTGTAAACAAGGGTGCTACAGGGAAAGGGATGCTGCTTTTAGAGTCTACTTCCACTGCTTATAAAACTTACAAGTATTAGAAAAATAAAAACCCTTAGGGGCTTAAGGCATCACTTACATACAAAAGCAGCTTTTCTTGAATTTGTGTGTAATGTTAACAAAGGGTTTCTGAGCCAGCACAGCAGAGTTTGGACACACTGTCCTGTGTCCAGATACACGTGTGATGCCAGTGTACTGAAGTGTTCCCCTCTTGCCTTGCTAACTTCTTGCCTATTGCTCACAGGAACATTCAGGACGTGTCTTTAGGCTCCAGTTTGATGAATTTCAGATCATTAGTAGTTCCCATGACGATACAATTCTGATTTGGGATTTCTTAAACGTGCCACCGAGTGCCCAGAACGAGACCCGCTCTCCATCTAGAACATACACTTACATCTCCAGATAACAGTCTGCACTTTACTGCCCTCAGAAGGTAAGAAAGGCTCCCTCTTTTTATTGGATGTGTTATAAATATCTGAAATGTTCCCTCTGCCTGCAGGTTGGCTTAGTCAAAACACAAGATGAAGTTTTCCTTAAGCAAATAAAGCCTGTTTATGCCACTTCTTTCACCATCTAGTCTTGGTGCAGTCACGCTTCAGCATGTCCTGTTATCTCCCCCTCCTGTTTGGAATTGGGTACTTCAGGCATTTTGTAGGAAGCTATTATGTGTTCACAACAGCCTTGGGCAAGTGCTCACTAGGAAAGAGCAGCTCTGTGAGCACCACGAGGAGCAGAGGAAGCTCTCAGAGCTCAACATCACGTCGTGTTGGGCACCACGACAGCTCAGAGCTGTCCAAAATGGACAGAAACTTGGCCTGTTTTGGTTCCCTTTTCCTGCCAGTCAGCTCCAGTTAGTGCTCAAAGGCTCTGCTGTAGATTCCTTTGTTGGGACAGTGGATTCTTTTCCCTGGGTCATCTATGCCAACGGTCGAGCTTCCAGCTCTACACAGCTGTGAGTGCTGGGACGTGGAGACACAGGCACTGCCTTTCCAAAGCAGAGCAGTCTCTGCCACTGCCAGACTGGATGCTTCCCAGGCACTGGAGACATCACAACAGGAGGATTAGGAGTGACATTGCCCCAACAGGAAGGATTTATTTTATTTGAAGTAGATAATGCTTTGCTTAAATGTGATGTGAAAAGCTTTCCCTGTCTTCACATAAGAATGGATTTTCATTATCTATCTGGATACATTTGTCCCTGCTGTGGCAACGTGTTCCTCAGGTTTGCTGCTCCTGTGGGATCTCTGCTTCTGGCTAGGAAATAGCTTCCCTTGTGAAGACATACTTTGAGATGCTCCTGCTTCAAACTGAGTTTGCTTTCACCTGGAAGCATTCCTGGGAAAGTGTTGGCTGCCTTCCCTGCTGCTGAACTCTGCTTATTCTAGAAAAAGCCAAGGCAGCTGCCTCTGTAATTATTCCACCTAATCAGGCTCATGATTAAGGAAGAAGGCTAATGATGTGATGATGAGCCATGTGCAGAATCCCACTTAAACTTTCCCTTAAGGCCACGTTTTAGGAACATTGCTGTAGGGGAGTGTAGTGAAACTCATGGACTTGCTCATCCTGCTGCAGAGGGACAACAGACACCTGGAAAGGCCCAACTGCTGAGCTGAACGTTTGTACATGGTGGGGACTGGCTAAAGACACAACTCCATGGGAGGGAGCTCCTGAACCTCCCCACAGAACCAGACTCTCCAGTGCTGCCTCCCTCGTTCCAGCTGATCCCAGAGGACACACTTGCATCCCTGTGGAAAGCTCGGTGCTGTCACTGATGTGTCCCTAGGGACTCTGTCCTGCCCCTGCCACTGGCTTTGTGCCACTGGGTCCAGACCTAAGTGAGCTGCTGCTGTGGGAACTCCAAGGCTTCTTGAAGCTAAATAGTTTTCCCTCTGAATAGAAAACTTCTTTGCCTTCTTTCTGAGTAATTCTGTTATTTATTTTTCTTGCTTTCTCAGACAGAACAGATTGCATTTTAGGAACAGTCTGTCTTTTAGTCCCTGCACCACTGCTTGCTTCTGTTAACCCGAAGATCATTTGAGATAGACCAGTTCTTTTCTTACAGAAGTACATTGGGCTTCTTTTATTAGCTTTGATTCGTGGAAGAGCTACACATAGTGTGTCTTAAGCACGAAGGAATCACAGAATGTCCTCAGTGGGGAGGAACCAACAAGGATCATCCAGTCCCACTCCTGGCCCTGTGCAGGACACCTCAACAATCCCACCCTGCCCCTGAGAGCGTTGTCCAAACACTCCTGGAGCTCTGGGGCTGTGCCCACTGCCCTGAGGAGCCTGTTCAGTGCCCAACCACCCTCTGGGGGAAGAACCTTTCCCTGAGATACAACCTGACCCTCCCCTGGCACAGCTCCAGCCATTCCCTTGGGTCAAGAAATTAGGAGTTGAATAAAGTTTATATTGATTCACTTGGACCAGCAGTGTGCTGGTGTGGGACTTCCTTGCCACATGGCCACATGGCCCTGTCATTGGGATTTGCCAGTGGAATATGAAATGCCTTTGGCAGGGTGTTCTGCAGTTCAAATTCTGCACACTTGACAGTTCTGCACAGCTCAGTCTGGCTTGTCCCATGACACACAGCTGGAACCACACAGCCCCCGTGTCCTGGGACTTCTTGTGTTGGTAATGACAGTCCCTTAATAGCTATTTCCTCTCCTGGAGAGATGCTGTGATGTCACTTTTTGACAGGTTTGTCTGACTTCAGAATCCAAAAACCATAGATCTACATAAAATTATGGTCAAACAGCTAATATTTCATTATGACATTTAATGAAACAGTTTTATATGCTTTCAAACATTACAGTCTTCTGAATTTTGAAGCAGCCCTGTACACATTTTTACAGGCTTTGCAATGTGAGGCCTCTTCAAAGTGGATCATTTTTGACAGTCCTGGCAATTGGCTGTGAGAGTTTTATTGCTTTCTGTTGAATTCCTGTTGTTTATTGTAACATGATAAAAATTGTTACCATATGATAGTCTAATATTCTTATATTAGGCACTAGGCCTCGGGCTGGGGGAAGGGAAGTCAGCGGGAAGTGCCTACGGATGTTTTAACCTTTCATGGGAATTTTGTATCAGAAGAGGGAAGTTCTCCCTAGTCCATAAAAATGTCAGGGAAGTGGCAGGTACAATCAAAGTTCAAATTTAATTACGCTCAGAGCTTGCACAGCCTCCAAGTGGATAAGGGAGTCATCGGGATGGAAAAGGTCAATGAAATATCAAAGTACTTGAGTGTTGTGTCTGTTTTCTTAAAAGCTCCTCATGTATTAAAGCAACTGAACTTACCTCCTGTGCAAAACTCCTCCTCTGCAGGATGAGGAGGAAAGGACAGTTTTCTGGCAGCTGTGGATCACTGTTTGAGTAAACAGTGTTTGGGGTTCAGTGACCTGAGCTGGGGGTCACCTGGCAGTGCCCAGGGCAGGTTTGACTCTGACACGTCTAAGAACACTGCCAGCCTTGGGTGACCCCCCAAGGAGCAGTGCCCTGCAGAGCCTGGCTCTTGCTCCAGGGGATTCAGAGCACATCCCACAGCACAGAGTCCCTGGGGTGCTGTGCCCTGGAGGAAGGGCTGTTAGCAGTGAGCAGCCCTCCATGTGCTGCACAGTGTCACATCCTCCAACCGTTCTGCCCTTCTCCTTCCAGCAGAGGATGGTGAGGGCCTGCCCAGCTCTGGATGCTGTTTGATTTGTGCCTTTTCTCAGTTCACTTGTCTTTTGTCTTTTGCAGGGTTCCACAGTCTTGAACTACTGGATTTTTGGCTACTACATGCCTGAAGATGTTGATTGACAGCTAAAGTCAGAATTGGTTCTAGATGCTGTGTAGTTGCAAAGCAGCACAATTCTATATCTAAATTTCTTAATCTTCCCTGCTCTCAGTGGTCGTCTTTGAATTTGCTACAAATTCACTGACTTGGAGTAGATGAATTTCAGAAGCCTATCCTTCCCTGCCGTGAGAAATCCAAAGCTTCACATGTAAATTGTCCGTAGAA
Source organism: Manacus vitellinus (assembly GCF_001715985.3). Classification (NCBI taxonomy): domain Eukaryota; kingdom Metazoa; phylum Chordata; class Aves; order Passeriformes; family Pipridae; genus Manacus; species Manacus vitellinus. Next base: position 11,958,486 of record NW_021939882.1, read on the forward strand.
ACTGAACTCTGATGGCTTGTTTTTCAGAAATAAATCAGAAGTCAAGAAAGGACTTGGCCTAATTTATATTGCTTTGCACTTTTGTCTGACTTTAAAGAAAAAAAAACATTCTCCAACGAAATTTGGGTGCCAAACACATGCCCAGAATGTACAGAGCTTTGCTTTCCAGTCACCACTGTCCTTTAGGCGTTACTCATGCCAGTTTCAGAGCCCGTTCTGTTCATAGGAGTGTACGTTGGACTCTTACAAATATTTCTGATTCGCTCAGTAATATTTTTGGATGACAGTTTACTTGTTTCTGCACCAATAATTTCTTTTAAATTAAAGATTCCCTGTAATTCAGGCTAGGTTATCTGAACTAATTGTATAGCACTGTCTTTTCCTTTTCCCTGTGCTCTGTACTCCAGCCATCCTGCACTCCCCAATGTTTGCTCTAGTAAACCCTCCCCATGTGTGCTTGCCTCATTTCAAATACTGTGTAAGCGTGTAGATATGATGTACATACAGAAACCTCTGGTGCCAGAGTCAGGATTTCCTGACAGTACACACTAACACAGAACGTGGTAGCACTTGGCAGCAGGATGTCCTGAGTGTGGCACTGGTGGGGACATGAATTACTTAGAAATTTTCTCTGCAAAAGGAGGTTTTCAGTATTCATTAGTTGTTTTTGGTTTCTTGGTTTGTTTTTTTTTTTTTTTGGTTTTGTTTTGTTTTGTTTTTGTTTTTTTTTTTAATGGGAACTACATATTTTAAAATGTAATTTCTAAACTTTTTAAAAATTAAAAACTGTTTAATTTATGTTCTGTATCTTATATTTTTGTGCCGCGGTATTTACAGATGTCTGTCTTTAACACCAGCGGGTCCTCACAGCCACCTGCTGATGTCCTTCGGTAGCATTAGTTTGGCTGCTCAGTGGAGAAGATACCATGGGCCAAAGTTACATTTATTTATGTTTGGTTTGTACCACTTCCTTACGGTGGAGTGGAGCTCCCTTCCGGTCTGGTTTCCGTGCTCATTCCCGTGCTGGTTTTCCATAACAGTCTGCTGTGACCACGTTGCGATGTCCTGGTTCCTCCTCATTAGCATGGCTTTGTTAGAAACTCCAAAGTTTCTTGAGTTCTCATAGTCTCCCCTCTAATTTATGTGGTTGTACAACTGCATTTTCCTGAGGTCAGGATGAGCCCTGGATAAGTCAGGCGTGGATGTTCATCGGCCTCAGCCGTGTGGCTCCTCTGTCCCCCCGTGAGCCCACCCGCTGTCCGGGGGAGTTGTGCTGGCACAGAACTGTCCTGTTGTTCCTCTGGCCGTGTGTACGTCCTGTGTCTCTGTTGTCCTCTGGCAGCATTTGTTGGTTTGCATTCACCCCCTTCCAGTCCCAGGTCAGGCCCAGGCGGTGCTGAGGCCGCTCCGGGGGGACCCTCCATGAGACCCTGCGGAGCACACGGATGGCGAGGTGGTACAAGACCCCCCGGGAGTGCAGCTGGAGGTGTTCCCTGCCCCCTGCACGGGGAGAGTCAAACTCCCATTTCCATGTTCCTCCAGTGCCGCTTCCTTCATCGCCGTGACCGAATGTGCTGGAGTGCGGAAGATCCAACACTCTGAGTGTCCATAAGATCATTTTTGGTAAGCTTGGCAGTAGTTCGTGCAAGTGTCTTACTTTCCCCTTCTCATCTAACAGCTTTAATATTAAACTGGCTAAAAAGAGAAATCTGTCGCAGCCCTGAAGAAAAAGGTATTTGTTTCCGAAGAGCGGAGTCCTTTTGTTAAAATGCATGTGTAAGATTTAAATTCCTGTTTTTCCTTGGGAGATAATGGTATTTGAACATGCAGTCTAAACTTCTTTGTGCTTTGTGTAACATAGCAGTGGACTTTTGTGATTGGCACCCAAGGAATTCGACTCCTGGGATTCATGGTTGTGATCCTGGCTGCACTCTGGACTTTGTTTTGCTAACCATAATTGAGCAACTGTACATTACTGCGATATTAATGTTTCAAAGCACTGGGATAGTCTAATTCTAACTTGTAATTATGTTTGCCAATTATCTGTTTGGAAAGTTGGTGTATGAACAGCTTCTTGAAACTGTTAAATTGTACAGATATTGTTCATGATCTAAAGCTTTGTACTGTGGAATGTGCTTAATAAAAAAAAGTTTGAACTTAATTTGTCAAATGAATGGATGAGTGACGTTGTCTCCACAGCCCTCAGTCCTGTGCTGAGTTAAGGCCAGGTTGGACCAGGCTTGGAGCAACGTGGTCTAGTGGAAGGTGTCCCTGCCCATGATCTTTAAGGCCCCTCCCAACCCAGACCATTCCACGATACGAACTCGTGTGCAACTGCACAGCTCGGAGCCGTGGGTGAGGGTGTAGTGCTGGTGCAGTGCCCAGTGGAGGGCACAGGCTGCCAGGCCAAAGCATTTGGAGTCAGACCGTGTGTGCTGTGGCCCAGCTGTGCTCTGGCATGGCTGGTGTGAGCTGGTGTGTCACCCTTCCCTTTGCTGGGTGCAAACTGGGAGGACACAGTGGCTGAGGGAGCTGAGCTCGTTCCCCCGTGGCAGAGGTGCTGAACCCCCCTGGCTGCAGCACTTCTACCTCCACAGGAACATCAGATGAATTTTTTCTTACTTTATGAAGAATGCAGATAGAATTTTTAAAATATTACTCATCTGCTTGCTTGTTAAAACAACCTGTCCATGCCCTGAGCCCTGTGTCTTCCAGTGCTTGCTCTGACTCAGGAAAAGCCTTGTTTGGGGTTTTCTTTAATGTGCAGTGACTGGGGAGAAAAAGGATTCCAAGTTCTCGGCTGTGCCCCCTTCCCTTGCTCTCTCTCAGTAGTTTCATTCATGAGTTCAGTTCACTTCAAATCAGTTTGAGCAGTTGCTGCCTGTGTGTGGTTAATGAGCTGCTCCAGTTCATTGCTGACCAGAGATGGTCCATGGTGCAGATCCTCTGCCTCAGGGGGACTGGCCAGGACTGTGCTGGTTTGTCCCAGGTCAGCTCCAAGGACACTGAGGGGTGACAATCTCTGGTTACAACCTCATGCTGTGGTGCTTGGGCTGGCTTTGTGTGCCAGCCATGGGGGTCACAGGGGTGAAGCCTTGGGTTTGGTGTGGTGTCTGTTGGAGCCACTGACCTGAAATGCTTTTAAAGGTGCTGTAAACCCTGTGGTAAGAATATGAACTTGGTTCTGGCTCAGCGTTGGCAAATACAGTCCTCAGAATGCCTCTAACACAGAGCACTTTTTATTCTTCTTGACCCACTCTAGCACTGGGTAATAGTTTCTAAGTAGGGTTGCTGCTGCTCAGGTTGAGGCTGCTCTCAATGAGAGCAGAGGATCCAAATCTCATCTGTTTTCTGTCAGAAATGCACTGTAAAAGTGCAGCCTTGCTGGGCTCCTGAGAGGGGTTGGGAACGTCTTGCTGGGTATTGTTATCCCAATAAGCTGCAAAAGCCCTGTGGTAGACCTGCATTATAAACCTTGAGGTCAAACTTTAACATTCCACCTTACCTGGGTGGCCTTTGGTTTTGGTTGTTTTGTTGGAGTTTCCCTTGCAGTTATAGCCTTTTTAACAGTTGTCTCTTAATTCCCACCAGAGAACTTCCCAGTGAAGCTGTGGAGGCACCTCTCTGCTGGGTGTTCCCACCCATCCTGGTGTGATTTGGGGCCCCTTTGGACCCTCCCCTCCCACCAAAGGTTAGGAGCATGTGGGCAAGGAGAGCAGGTCTGGGGTCCATTGGCCCTCACAGGCACTGGGGTCTCTCGCTCGGGCCCAGCATCTGCTGCCAACCCTGCCCACCCTGCTGGGGCTGCCTTGGGTGGTGTTGGGACCCATCCCTGCCCTGCTGCTGGAAAGGGTGGTCAGGCACTGGCAGGGGCTGCCCAGGGAGGTGTTGGAGTCCCCATCCCTGGAGGTGTCCAAGGAAGGCCTGGCCGTGGCACTGAGTGCTCTGGGCTGGGGGACAAGGTGGGGATGGGGCACAGGGTGGACTTGAAGATACTGGAGGTCTTTTCCAACCTCAGTGATCCTGTGATTCCAAGAGCACTGAGCACTGAGCCTGTGCCTGCCCCCCTGGGGGCTGTGGGGAGGAGGGGTCAGGCTGTGGGGCTCCACGTGGGGATGCTGCTGTGTTGCCCTGGCTCTGCCCCTCCAAACCCACCCATGGGTGCAGAGGCCGTGTCCGTGGGGTGCTCTGGTCTCCGTTTAGAGGTGAGAACACAGCAGATGACAGCTGGAAAGAGAACAGTAAAGCAGGCCCTGTGGAACAGGGTGAGTGCTGAGCAGGGCTGTTGGCCCCTCTGCAGAGGATGGGGTGTAGTGTGGAAACCCCAGCAAGTGGCACAGAGGAATTTTGGGGAACAGAGGGGATGGGGGGTGTCCTTCTAAAGGTGTCTCAATGTGACCCAGCTCCTAGAAGGAAATCTCAGATCTGTTACTTGTACAGGCTGTATGAGGAAAGCTTTAGAAACCATTCTTGGAATCAGGTGGAAGCAGCCACCTCTGAGCCAGGGCAGCTCAGGGCTGGCAGTGCTGAGTGGGAACATGTTGATTTACCCTCCACCCCCTCTGGACTGGGGCAGTGAGCAGCTGCTGGGGAGCACTGGGGACCTGAAAGGGCCTCATGGCACAGCAAGGCTGGTGCTGAGTGCTTGCACACTTGTGACCTGCTCTGATGGCTCAGGAGGACACACCTGAAGAACGAGATGCCATCCAGAGGGACCTGGACAAGCTGGAGAGGAGGCCCAGGGGAATCCCATGGTTTAATAAGACCAAGGGCTGGTGCTGCACCTGGGTTGGGCCAAGCCCCGGGATCAATCCAGGCTGGGAATGAGCAGATGGAGCAGCCCTGGGGAGAAAGACTTGGGGGGCTGTGGGGGAGAGGCTGGACATGACCCAGCTCAGAACCCCCCGTGCCCTGGGCTGATCCC
>NW_021939882.1:11964056-11971940 GCF_001715985.3 Manacus vitellinus
CTCCCTGTGAGGTGTATCCATGTGGGAATGGCCCCATCACTCCCTGTGAGGTGTATCCATGTGGGAACAGCCCCCTCGCTCCCAGCAGCTCCAACAGGGCTGCTCCAGGCTCTGCTGTCCAGAGTGGGGAGGCAGCCCTGGCTGGGTGGCCCCTCTTTTATCTGGAGACAGGGCTCAGGCTGAAGGAAAAACAGCTTTCCTTGTCGGGACGATTTAGGGAATGGCAGTTCCATCTTTTCCTTGGCACAGGTCAGTGCAAATAAAGTGACATGCGTTTGTATCTCTTGACTATTTTTTTTTTCCGCAGTTGAAAATTTTGTATTTTCTTTTCCTCCTTTTTTTTCTCTTTGAAGGTTTAATTTTTAATTTCCAAGCACATCATGCTTCTTTTTTCTGTGAGGCTCCCACTAGGACGGGCTGGCCCTTCCATGTCAGGGGTCGGTGGGATGACTCTGCTGGATGAGCCTCTGGACAGCAGGAGCTGAGCTGGGGAATGCACAGTGCTCAGCCACATGCCCTGAGTTTTTCCCAGGGTGGTGTTGGGTCCTGGGTCTGATGGAGCCTCCTCAGACCCAAGGTTTCACTCTGCTCTGGGCAGTAGCTCTTCCCAGCAGGTCTCAAACAGGGCTCTCCGTGGCAGGGTGTGCCTGCCCTGATTTGGGAATGGGTGAGCACTCTGTGGGGCCAGCTCATTAAATCTTGCAAATGGGAATGGTTCTGAAGGGTGAGTGTGTTCATGGTTAACAAATAAACCCCAGAACACAAAGGCTGCAGTCATTCAGTCCCTCGGGGTTTCAGGAGCCCTGTGTGGGTGTCTTCTGAAGGAGCCAGCTGGTGTTCCCAAGAGGTGGGAAAGCTGTGTACACTCAGGTTTTGTTTTTTAATGGCAGAACAATCTGCTTAAGAAGTCCCACGTGGTGTTAGTTCTGTGATCCAGTTCCCTGAGAGAGGGCTGTGCTGAGCAACCCCTAGGCTCCATGTCCTCTCCAGCTCTGGTGAATCCCAGCATATGCTGGGGCTGGACTGGGAGCTGTGAAGGGATTTACCTTCTCTGAGCAAGAGCCCTGTGCCCATCCCCTGCCTCTCAGCTGGAGAACCCGACCTGTTGGCCTGGGCTGTTTCCCTCTATCTGTGGGAAGATGCTCCTCGAGCTGCCACTGGATCTTCCCTGTGCTCCCCACAGTGCTCACTTTTTTCCTGCAGGTAAAGACTAACAGAGTCAAAAGGTCACAAAGGATTAAAAATGGTACCTTCTGGGGGGGTTCTCATAGTTTTTAATACCTTTAGTGAATTAATCTGTTGCTAAGGGAGTTAACTTGAGAGAAATGTGTTTCTCTAATGTGGTTGGTTGAATTCTCATGTATTTTGTAAAGAAAAAACCCCAAGCAAACACAAACCAAACAAAAGCTGTGGAGAGATTACAGAATTTGAATCTTTCAGGCGGAAGGAAATGCTGGGACTAGTGGAGCCATTGCCTTCATGCAACTCCTTATGCTGCACCTTTCAGCCCCATCCTGGGACAGGCCCAGATTCCCATGGGAGCCACCTGATCACCATGGAAAGCACATTCCAGGACTGAGTTCTCAGTGCTTTTCCAGGAGAGTGAGTCCAGGTTTGTGCCCTCAGTGTCTGTATTTTTACAGCACCAACCACAATATCCCATGGTATCAAGATCAAGGCTTTAGCCCTTGTTTCCAAGGTGTGTAGGTATGTAACACCCTGGGCTATGGATTTCTGAGAGCCAAAAGCTTCCAGCCTGAATTAACCAACACAGCATTGCTGGCAGTGGGGATGGGCAGAGCTCCTGGACCTTCCTCTGCTGTGACAAGAGCCTGGGGAATGCCCAGGAGCAGAGTCAGGGACACATCCCCCCTTTCTGAGTCCCACGGGGAGCCTTCATGGGACCCACTTCTGAAGAAGAATCATGGAATCATGGAATGCTTTGTGTTGGAAGGGATCTCAAAATCACCTTGTTCCACCCCCTGCCATGGGCAGGGACACCTTCCACCAGCCCAGGTTGCTCCAAGCCCCGTCCAACCTGGCCTTGGACACTTCCAGGGATCCAGGGGCAGCCATGGCTTCCCAGGGCCTCCCGACCCTCACAGGGAACAATTCCTTCCCAATATCCCATCTAACCCTGCCCTCTGGCAATTTGAAGCCATTCCCCCTGTCCTGTCACTCCAGGCCCTTGTCAATAGTCTCTCTCCATCTTTCCTCTTGGTTCCTTCAGGCACTGGAAGGCCACAATCAGGTCACCCCAAAGCTTCTCTTCTCCAGGCTGAACAATCCCAACTCTCCCAGCCTTTCCCCACAGCAGAGCTGCTCCATCCCTCTGACCATCTTGGGGCCTCCTCTGGACTCTCTCCAGCAGCTCCATGTGCTCCCTGTGCTGTTCCCCAGGGCTGGAGCAGCTCTGCAGGGGGGTCTCAGCTGAGGGGGCAGAATCCCCCCATCCCATGCTGTGAGGATGCAGGGATAAAAGTGTAGGAATAATGTGTTCAGAAAAGACCCTCTTCTCCACCCCATCCCATCCCACCAGAGATTTTCCTAAAATTCCCAGGGCAGACCCAGTCTTCAGGAACACCCTCTCTTGGCTGTGCTGCCACAGGGCTCAGAGCACCCTTGAAAGGGTCTGTGACCATCCCTGCAGTGCAGACCCAGCCCTGGGACGCTGCAGTGGCACCTTGGTTGCTCTGTGCTGGTTTGTTGGTTGCCCCTGTACCCCAGCCCAGGGTGCTGAGCACACACCGTGTCCTGTCCCCGCAGGTTTTATGGTGCCCCCCATGTTCCTGCTGCCATGGGGGTGGGCTGGAGCACTCACCAGCTCTTCCAAGGTTCAGCTTCTCCCTGGTTCCTTCAAAAGCAGTTGTGCTGTGCTCTGTGGTGCCGAAACAGGACTCAGTCACTTGTCAGTCACTCACACACAGAAGAAAATTCCGCTCTGGGAGGTGGTGTCCTCATGGGAGCACTCCCTGCCTTCTGCAGGAATACTTGTTATTTTCCCGTATAACAGGAATTCAGGGCATAAGATGACAAAAGTCAGCAGTGATTCCCCATGTCTGTAGCTGACATCCTCTTTGAATACCTCATGGATGCTGAGTCCGGGTGCTGTAGCAGGATGAGGGACTGAACTGAGTGGAGACCTCTGCTTTCAGCTGGTTGAGCTCCCTCAGTTTCCCTGGTTGTTTCTCTTATCAGTAAACACGTGGCAGGTGCCCACTGAAATCTGTTAGCACCGACTGAAACATTTTTATCCTTAGGAGATTTTCGTTTAATTTTAGCATTGAGATTATTTTTTTTTTGAATATTCAAAACGGTACTTTAACAAGTGAAAATTCCAACTGAACCAACTCTCTCCAAAGAGAGACTCCCCAGAATTTTCAAAGTGGTTTATACATCTCCACACAAGGTAACTGTGTGCAATCAGGCTTTAGGCACAGGCGACTCAGTGCAGTTCCCCTGCCTTCCCTGAGCTCTTGGAGCAGTGATTAGTTCTGGCTGCATCTGGAAGGGTTTGGAGTCTGACCACCCTCTCTCCCGTATCATCTTTCCCGCTGGCTGCTCGCGGCTGTGAACCCGGGGCAGCCTCGTGTCCCAGGAATGCAGGTCCTTGTGCCTGTGGCATTTCTGGGATCAGCACAACGAGGCTCCTCACCCGTGGCCGAACCCGAGGATCCTGCAGGTCTTTGCCACCTAAACACAAGTCTCTGATGAGCTGTGCAAGGTCTGCACCCTCCACCCTGCTCTGTGCTTGGCTGCACCGTGACAGCTCCTCAGGGGTGGTGTGGGGGGATCCATCGGGAAAAGGTACTTGGAGCACTCAGCACACCCGTCACTGACTCCAATCCCCGGCTGGTTTGGCACAGACACCGTGCCAGCCCCTCGTGGGCACTGCTGGACCTCAGCACGTGCTCCTGGCTGGCCCCAGGCCCCTGTCACAGGTTGCAGCAGATGCCACAGGACTTGAGCTGTGAAAGGAAAAGTCCAAACCCCCAGCACTTGGTTTGGAACACAAACATCACCCTCCCAAATGGGGCTGCTCTGAGTGAGGAAGAGGCATGAGGAAGTGGCCAGGAGAGTGTGGCCCCAAACCTTTGCTTGCCCTTGGATGGGAGAGAAAATGGCTCCTGGTTTTGCTTGTGGAGCCTTGGTTTTAGGGAGAGAGGCTTAGCTGGATCACAGAATCACAGAACATGCCAAGTTGTGAGGCACCCACAAGGATCATCGAGTCCAACTCCTGACCCCCAACAGGACCCTCCCCAAGGGTCACACCCTGTGCCCAAGGTGGGCAGCTGAGTGGTCTGCCTGACTGTGACCTGCCAAGGACCCTTTGTACTCCCCAGTCCTCATCCTGCTGCCCCTTGGCAGGGCCCCCATCCCACTGTGCAGCCCCTCTCCCTTTGATCCTGACCTGCACAGAGAGGGGTGGGGGGGGATGTGGGGATGGGAAGAGCAGCACAGTGGGAGCTGCCACAGGTAATGGGGCAGGGAAGGTCTCCTTCACAGAGGTGCCTCCTCTGTCGTGATTGCACCCATTTCTTACAGCAGTCGACATGGATCCTGCTCAGCACCTCCGGGAGGAAGCAGGAGATGGGCAGCCACAGTGCCCGGGGTGCCTGGCACCGTGCAGGGTCCTGCCTCTCCCTGACAGAGTCTGGGCTGTGCTCCCAGAAGGCTGAACCATCACCCCAACACTGCTTGGCTGGGATGGTGGGAAGCTGCTGAGCACCAAACCCTGCTCCAGGATGAGCTGCACGTGGTGTGAGTGAGGCTCTGCAGCACCTCGGGCCCACCAGGAGCCTCATTCCAGGGACATCCCATGGGAAGGAGGTGGGTGACCACAGAGCACTGTGAGGAGACAACCTTCTCCTCTGCCTCTGGGCCTCCTGGATGTGGCTCAGAAGTGAAGCTCAGCCCAAAAGCCAAGTGTCCTGGGAGCCACCTGAGCGCAGCCACTGCTGCTCCAGAGGGACCCTGCTGAGGACAGACGATGCTTTGCTCACTAATCACATTTCAGGACATATAATCCTGACTTCACACTTTTTCCCAGACAATATCTTTCCATATAATCTTAATGATTCCTGCTGCAATAACAAATAGGCAGCCCTGAGAATAACTTCACACTTAATTGCTCGTGCCAAGAATCTCACCACTTGGCCCTTCTTTGGGTGTTTTCCCTCCAATCCATCTGCACAAACAGAAGTGGGCCAGTTCTGTGCCTCAGGAATGAGGAGATAAAAAGGCAATAATTTATTTTTCCACCAAAGCTAGAAGTATTTTATAGAATTTGCTAAAGTTTTTGTTTCAGGAAATTTCATCATGTCTCCAGGAAAAAAAAAAAAGGGCCTAATTGGCCTCAGATTTTCTAACTCCCTTTTCATTTTTGTAATATGAGGAGGTCTAGGTCATCTCAAGGTCACTGCAGTTAGTGTTGCTTTAGTGCACCTCTGTGGATACCTTGTTTCTGCAGCAGTTTTTCCTTGAAAAACAGCCCCAGTCTGCTGCTGTAACAGCCCCTTTCCTTGGCAACCATTTGCATTCCTTTAGCATATGGAAATATTTTTTAAAACACATAACATATAGGGCTGCTTGTAGGTGAAATTCTCCAACAGAAATGGAGCAAATGCTTCTAAGCTTTTTGAATGGTGCTGTAAAAAAAAAGCTTTTCTCAGAAAGCTGCCATTTCCCATTATCTTGACTGGAATCTTAATGTCAAAATACAATGCTGGTGGTTATCAAATTAATAAAAATGTTTTGCTTGGGAAAAATTTAAATTTACCACCCTCCCAAGGCTTCCTTCTGTCTTGCCATGTTGGTTTACATGGCTTGGGGTGGTGAGGTCATTCCAGCCTTGTTTTAGCTTGGTCTTTCTGGTCTATCTCAGTAAAGCTGTGGATTCCAAATCTTTCTTAGGCACAAGGTTTGACTCTTGGCAGTGGGCCTGTGCTGGGCCAGGAGCTGGACTCAATGATCCTTGTGGGTGCCTTCCAACTCAGCACATTCTGTGATTTTGTGATGCTTCCCATGTGTACCCCCACGCTGCCTCCATCTCATTTTGTCTCTTCGTGCCACTGGTGTAAAAACCTGGCAAAATTTTGCAAATTCACCAATGAAAAGCCCAAATGCAAATGAAAACTGCAGAGAAAGCCTGGGCAGGAGTGTTGGGGAGGGAAAGATGCTGCCACAAAACCGTGGTTCTTGATCCCATACACAATGGGATGTTTTAAATTTGCTGGTGATGCCAAGGAAGGACAAACTGCTCAACTCTGGGGGAAGAGATAAATGGAGAGGATAGGGCAGGGGGCTCCTCAGGGATCTGCCACAGCTAAGGTGCATGTTCTCAAGCACTGGAAAGGTTTTGGGGAAATACAGGTCAGCCCAAAGAGCTGGGCAGAGTTGCCAAACAGCTGGAGAGCTGCTGCCTTCACAAAGTCACAGAACGTGCTGGGTTGAAGGGACCCCCAAGGATCATCCAGTCCAACCCCTGGCCCTGCACAGGCCCATCCCCAAGAGTCACCCCCTGTGCCCCAGAGGATCAGCCAAACCCTCCTGGAGCTCTGGCAGCCTTGGGGCTGTGCCCACTGCCCTGGGGAGCCTGGGCAGTGCCCAACCAGCCTCTGGGGGAAGAACCTTTTGCTGAGATCCAACCTGAGCCTGCCCTGACACAGCTCCAGCCATTCCCTGGGGCTGTCCCTGCTCACACAGAGCAGAGATGGAGCTGCCCCTCGAGAGGAGCTGCAGATCCCAGTGAGGTCTGACCTCAGCCTCCTCCTCTCCAGCTGAACACACCAAGTGTCTTCAGCTACTCCTCATGTGACCCCTCCAGACTCTTCTCCATCTTTGTGTCCCTCCTTTGGACACTTTCCAACCTTTAGACCCTTCTTCCATTGTGCCCCCCCAAACTACCCCAATGTTGAGGTGAGGCCGCCCCAGGGCAGAGCAGAGCGGGACAATCCCCTCCCTGATGCCCCAGGACAGGGATGTCCCTCCTGGCTGCCAGGGCACTGCTGACTCAGGGCCAACTGGCACCCACCAGGACCCCCAGGGCCCTTTCCCAGCACTGCTTTCCAGCCTCTCATTCCCCAGTCTGTCCATCCACCCAGGGTTGCCCCAGCCCAGGGGCAGAATCCAGCACTTCCCCTTGCTGAACTTCATCTTCCAAATTTATGGTGGCAGTTACTGAACTCCAAAGCTCAGAAAGGACCTCAGGAGATGGTGATGTCATGTCCTGGAAATTAACTACAAGCAGGACTTGGAAAAGGATTGATGTGGAAATGATTGTGCCCCCATAGGAGAATTTGTTTTTTTCAGGCAAGCACGTGGTTCATCAGAGTGCCAGGCTGGATCCTGGGCCTGAGGTACCTCTGTATTTATCTGTGTTTCCCCTGAAAAAAAGGGAGAGCCTGCACTGTAGTTTGAATCTCTTGCTGGGGATGCCCTGGTCTGCACTGCTCCCCAGCTCTGACTTTTGGGTAGGACCTCACAGCCCTTCTAGCACAGGTGTGTGTGTGAATGTGCATTGTTCGTTTTGAAAAAAATATTGTTTTTCTCTGGCACCACCCTTACTGCTGTGGGAAAACCCCGTGTATGCCCAGTGCCAGGGATGCCTCAGGAGAAAGCTGTGCTGGCCTGAAGGCAGGGGAGGTCAAACTCTGCTTTGCTGAAGATCACATTTCACCAAACAAAAAGGCCATAAATGCCTGCACCAGTTACCTTGACAGGGGTTGGAAAGAAAATTGGAATGGAGGGAGAAAAATCATAAAGAATCATATATTCATGGCAAGAGCAGCAATGAAAGCAGTACCAAAATCAGCCCTGTGTGACCAGCAAGGCACAGAGTGATGCTGAAGAACAAATGAACTTTCCCTTCCAAGCCCAGCTGGC
>NW_021939882.1:11972546-11977049 GCF_001715985.3 Manacus vitellinus
TGGACGGGGCTTGGAGCAACCTGGGCTAGTGGAAGGTGTTCCTGCCCATGGCAGGGTGTGGGATGAGATGGATTTAAGATCCTTTCCAATACAAACCATTCTGGGATTCTGTGATTCAAACAGGTACTTATGAGATCCTGTGGTCTTTATTTCCCTGTGGTTCTTTCGGGGTGCATGGATGCAAAAGAGAAAGTAAAGAGATGCTGTAGTTGGGTAATTCACTTCAGAGCAGTCTAATTTATTTGGAACAATGCCTCAAAGCAGGATTTCCTTGTGCATTGTATTTGGCTCCTTTTCCAGTTTCTCTCTGCCTGAGCTGTACCTGTGTCAGTGACAGTGGGTTTGGGTTCTCCTTGGGCTTTGGCAGCTTTCTACAGGTGAAGTTTTGGTAGCTTTTCCACAACCTGGTTTTGTCAGACTCTTTCCTTGGTCTAAACTCTGCCATGGCACTGTCTCAGATGGCAGACAAGTGGTGGGGTGAAGATCCCAGCCATGGGAAGGAGCTGGAGCTGGATGAGCTTTGGAGGGTGAGTGGTGGGCAGCCCCCCCAAGTCAGAGGTGGGGCTCTGATTCCATTCACAGAATCACAGAATCACTGAACAGTTTGGGTTGGGAGGGACCTTAAAGATCATCTTGTCCCACCTCTCTACCATGAGCAGGGACACTTTCCATGTGGATCTTTTCATTTGGCCACACCAGAGCCTTGATCTCACTTAGGGGCCCTCGTTCCATATCTATGTACAAAGGAAAATTTTGTAGCTTTTATGCCAGGGCTTAAGTTGTCTCTCTCACAAGCAGACACATGGCCTAATCTCTGTTGGCAAGCTGAGAATACAAAATGAAACACCATTCTCTATGGTCTATTTACAGCTGTGTGTTGTGTGCTGGTGCTGATCCATCCCGGTGCCACTCGGGGCACAGTGGGAGGGGAGCCCATGGAGAAAAGGATTTTACAGAGCAAGGCATTTCTGCTTGGATGACCTTGGATAAGATCTGTTGCCCTCAAGGTTTCCTTTTTCTGGTGCACCTGATGGCCACTGTGAGACAACAGCAAGCCTGCAGTGAGGTTCTCAGTTCGGAAGGGTTAATTCCAGGAGGGTCCAGCCCTTGTTTAGGGACCATGTTGGATGGCTGGGTTTTCCCAAGGGCTCTGAGCATCTGGCAGCACATGCTTTTGAAAACCTGTGTGTGGGACTGAATTTTAGGAAAGTTTTTGGAAGTCGTGCCCCACTTGTGACAGCTGAGAGAACTAAATCCTTCCTGGAAATTAAGTCAGGTGTCCTTCCAGGTGGGATGGAATCATAGAATCACGGAATGACCTGGGTTGAAAGGGACTTGAAGATCATCTCATTCCACCGCCTGCCATGGGCAGGGACACCTTCCACCAGCCCAGGTTGCTCCAAGCCCTGTCCAACCTGGCCTTGGACACTCCCAGGGATCCAGGGGCAGCCACAGCTTCTCTGGGCAACCTGTGCCAGGGCCTCACCACCCTCACAGGGAAGAGTTTCTTCCTCATATCCCATCTAAATCTACCCTCTGTCAGTGTGAAGCCATTCCCCCTTGTCCTGTCCCTCCAGTTCCTGGTGAAGTGTCCCTATCCCCACAGGCCCCTTCAGTACTGGAAGGCTGCTATGAGGTCTCCACTCCACACCCTCTCCTCCAGCCCTCCTGCCCAGCTGGTTTCCTGGTGAGCACAGCATGGTTTGTTTGCACCTTCTGCTTCATCCTGACCATGGTTTGCCATATTAGGCAAATAATGGAACTGGAAAAGATGCCAGTAACAAATATCATATTTTGTCTGTTGATGAGTTTCCTGCAAACACACATTTCTAGGAGTCTGCTGGTCAGAGCTGGCTGAGCCCCCAGCCCAGTGTGTGTCAGCAGAGCACTGGGGAATGATTTGCTGTGACTTTGCCTTTGGCCATTAATGGGAGTGATTAATCACGTACCTTGGGTGCTCTTCTTTTGTTTTGCTTTTTCACTCCATGACCGGATAACTGAAACAAGAGGAGTGAAATGAGGAAATTCAAGTTGCCACATAGGCTTCCAGCAGGAATTCTGGAGCCAGCACACATTCATGTGAGAGCTGGCCAGACTTTAGCTTCTTCCACTACCTCTGTGACATTTTGGCAATTCCTGAGCCCACTGCTGAATGTTTAACTTGTCCCATGTGACACAATCCAAATATGCTGGGCCATGCTCCTTCTCAGCTCCTGCAGCAGGAGAACAGGCACCCAGATGATATCCCTTTTTAAGGAAAATCAACATTGTTTTTTCAGGAACATCATGGACTGGACATGTGTCCTTTTTCTCAGCTAGTGCCATGATATGGTGTGGGAAGAGCATCAGAATTCCTGTGAACCACAGGGCCATCAGAGGTCAAGGGCAATGGGGACACAAACTTGAGGCAAGCTTTATTTTAGCTTATTCTGAGACAGTTCGAGGTCACCTGTGCCAAACCAGGGGCTTTACTTCTCCATCTTTGAGGAGAGTTCAGCACAAATCCAGCCTGATTCCCACTAACACAGCCCCCAGTGGGAGCAGGGTCACACTGGCCAGGAAGGGTCTGGGCTGGCAGTGTGAGGACCCTCCTCACACAGGGCTGGTCCTGCTCTGCTCAGGCTGAGCTCGGGCAAGGCAGGGCCTGGTCGGGCACGAGGGTTTGGGCACCAGCTGGGACTGGTTTGAACTGAAATGTTACTTGTGCATGAGACATGAGACCATTGGTTTTAAGCAAGTGGTGCAGTGACCTCAAGCCCACAGCTGGGTAAACCAGCAGACAGAGACAGCTGAAGTTGCCATTGCTCATTTTGCATTTATAATCCCTGTATATTTGGATTTTACTACTGTGCATATCCCTGTTCATTACCCAGCTCCTTCTTAGCAACACCAGAACCTATTTCTTGTAAATAGTTTGTAATCACCTTCAAAAACAACTTCTTCCAATGCATACCCTCCAACTTTGCCTGGGAATAAACATTCTCTGCCTCTTGGAGTGGATGGGGCTTTTTGTCCTCACTTTAAATTCATGGGTAAAGATTTTGAAAAATGTCATATGATTTTGGAAATCACAGTGGTTGAAGATTAATTTAGAGGCATTGTTGAACTACTTCACAACCCAAATATTGAATTTCAAGCAGCTCAAGCCATAAACCAGAATAAAAATGTTTTAAATGATTAGTTGGTTTTGAAATTTTTGCTTATGCCATCTTTTACTACCTTCTCATACTTTTGTTCACAGAATAAACACCACATTCAGTTGCAACTGTGACCCTGGGCAGCAGGTACAAACCAGGAGACAGAAAGGGCCAGTCAGTGCACTGACAAGTTTGGAACCCACATGCAAGGCAAAGAGGGAGCAGGACAAGGGGCAGAGAAGCTGGAAGCTGGCACGGGCAGGATCATTTCATTACCCTGGGAGTTCTTCAGGTGCTTTCAAGTCAATTTATACCTGGATCTCTGACAGCATTTCTTAGTTCAGGTGAGTCTGTTGCCCACTTCCATTGCACAGTTGTCAGTTGGGGTTGTCTTTCTAACCCTTGTAATGTGCTGTCTCAACTTTTGAATGGTCAGAAAGATTTGGACTCCTTGTCTGGGTTGTTTCCTTGATGGGGAGGATGAGTGGAGTCTATTTTCAAAATCTCTCTTGTTCATGAGTTATTTACTCCCTTGGACAGGGTTTTGATGGCAGAGCTGATGTTAATAGCAGGTGCAGATCTATTTTCAGAGCTACAGCAGGATGAGAGCTGTCTCTCAGCACCTCCAGCCAACAGCAGTGGGTTCTCTGCCCAGAGCATCCCATGACACTGCGATTCGCAGTCCCAGCTCTTCCCCAGCACAAAGTGGGCCCCACTGCAGAGAACATGAGCTTGGCACGCAACTTGGAAATGACTCCTCTCCCATATATTCAGCCACCTGGCTCAGCTGAGGATTAAGTAGTGATTTCTGGTGCCAGTCCAGCTGGGGTTGTCTGACTGCCGGAGGGGGCGAAGGGGGCTGTGTTTGCCTGGGGCACATGAAAGGAACAGTGAATGTTTGGGCAGAGCAGGCACATCCCCCCCAGCAGAGCCACTCCCTGCACTGTGAGGAGCACCTGAGTGCAGGTGTGTCACACGAGTGTCCTGCCCTGCACCGCATCTCCCCAGGAGGGGGCAAATAAAGTTGTTTCAAACTTCTACAGGGAAAGAAAAAATTGTGTGAAATTCCAAAGGAAGCAAATAGCATTAGATTATTCTTCAAAATGAAATAGAACCTCATAGCTCATATTTGGGCTAGAGCTGCTGCTGTTGGGATGCCAGTTCCAAAGGATCAGGAAGACAAGACTGTCTTTTGGAAAATGAGCTTTCTTTGTTAACTTCACAGTCACAGAATGTGACCCTTGGCCCTGCACAGGCCCAGCCCCAAGAGTCACCCCCTGTGCCCCAGAGGATCAGCCAAACCCTCCTGGAGCTCTGGCAGCCTTGGGGCTGTGCCCACTGCCCTGGGGAGCCTGGGCAGTGCCCA
>NW_021939882.1:11978019-11986458 GCF_001715985.3 Manacus vitellinus
AACACCCCCAGCTCCCTCAGCCTCTCCTCACAGCACTTGTGCTCCACTCCCTTCCCCAGCCTCGTTGCTCTTCTCTGGACCTGCTGCAGCCCCTCCATGGCCTTCCTGAGCTGAAGGGCCCATGCAATTACCTGTTACTGCCTGGACAAACTGCCAGGGCATTAAGCTGAGGTTTTCCATGTGATGCTCCAGTCGCATGTCTCCCTTGGAAAGGCCTATAATGCAGCTGAATGAAAAACAGTGCCTTCAAAAAGAGGTCAGAGTTCAGAGGCATTGGCTGCCACAGCACTCTGAAGTCTGGTTCTCAGCAGGTTACAGGGCTGGAGAGAGGCTACAATAGGATATTGAAACGTTTTCTTTTTTCAGGTTTGGTAAAATGTCCTTAACATCCCCTTATAATTTTAGGAGCTGGTTGAGATTGTGGTGTTGCAGTAGCTCCTGTCAAACCTCCGCACAGGACAGAATGAGCCTGTGGCTGCTGTTCACACACGTGCCATGCAGGAGGTGAGCAGGTGAGTTCTTGACTCATCAACCTACAAAAATGGCATTTTAGTGCCGCAAAAGACTGTCACAGGTCCTTTGAAAAACCTGGTCTGAATCTCGAAGCCAGTGCCAGGTTACACATGGAAACAGGGGCGTGGAAGCCAAAACCAAAGGAATGGCTAAGCAGGAGCTCACTGTCCAGGCTCCTTCAGCTGTCCCACGTGTAGACTGACGTCACACGGTGCTGCAGCCCGAGGTGACCTGCAAACAGACCCACTGCAACATCTCACCTGTATGAATTGATTTTGCATCCATTTGCTTGAAAAACATCACCAGTCCTGTGCCTTCCCGAAGCGTTTTATGTGCTGCTTCCCTTCATGCAAAACAAACACATAAACGGACTGAAGAGAATTTTCTGGGTGCAGTTCTATACATAACAAAAATGCACATACAACCTGTCATCTGTTTCTTTTCCTAGGGAACTGCAAAATCAACACACACAAATATGTTTATATGAACAGGCCAGAAAAACAGCTGGTTCATCAAATAAAAAGGGGCACGCTTGGCTCTGCCAGGCCAAGTGTTCAACGGGATCCCGTGTATTTATAAAGTGAGAAAGTAGAGCATATTTGCAAATGCAGGTGGATAAATATTTCTGCCAGACCTGCTGGAGCATTTGAAGTCTGCCTGAAGCCGCTGCTCTGACTCACCCTTTCCCAGCAGGCAGGGAATGCTGCCCTGGGGCACGGCAGTGTCCTGTCCTGGAGACCATCACCCACAGCCCCAGGGCTGTCCCAGGGGGCTGCACTGGAGGACACCCCCGGGGCCCACCCCAAGGGGGTTGGTGTGGGGCAGCTCCACCCGGGCTGGAAGCAGTGGGGTGACCCCACGGAGCTGCTCCAGGCAGATGTGCTGCTGAGCATTTGTTTCCTTGGCCTGCCAGCCGTGGAAGGAGGCTGCAGCTTAACTGCCAACGTGGAAAAACTGCCTCAGTTGTGAAGTCTAAACTTCAAAGACAGTAATTATATTTAATGTTTCGACCCCCCTAATAATCCCGAGGAGGGAGAGCAGAGCAACAACATTGGCACGGGGACACAAAGTGCAGGCACAGCACAAATATTGTATCAGATACTTCCCAGCTCTGCCTTCCTCTGGGGGCTGTCACTCCTGCACAGGGAGAAGTAAATCCCTTCCTAATAAAACACATGCACACATGGATCCACCCCCATGCCAGGCACTCACCTGCACAGCCAGAACCCAGCACAGGCTTTCCCACAAAGCTCCTGGAAGATTTCTGTCCACTGTGGAGCAACCCTGGGGTTTATCTAAGATCAGCCAGCCAACACAGGCTAATGTACTTCTACAAAAGAAGTTTCCCAAAATTTAGTCTCCTTTTCTGTATGTAGTTGGACTGACCATAGCTAAATAAAACAATTATTAATATCTTTTTCTCAGTTAGAGACTTTTTTTGTCGAACAAGCCTTCTATGTGGAAAGTTTAGAACAGAATCACAGAATGGTTTGGGTTGGAAGGTACCTTAAAGAACATCCAGTTCCACCCCCTGCCATGGGCAGGGACACCTTCCACTAGCCCAGGTTGCTCCAAGCCCTGTCCAACCTGGCCTTGGACACTTCCAGGGATCCAGGGGCAGCCACAGCTTCTCTGGGCAACCTGTGCCAGGGCCTCCCCACCCTCACAGGGAGGAATTTTTTCTTATATCTAATCTAAATCTACTCTCTATGAGTTTGTACCCTTTCCCCCTTGTCCTGTCACTCCAGTTCCTGATGCAAAGTCCCTCCTGCATCCCTGTAGCCCCTTCAGACACTGGCAGGTGCTGGGAGGTCTCCACACAACCTTCTCCCCTCCAGGCTGAGCAGCCCCAGCTCTCAGCCCGTTGTTGCAGGGGAGGTGCTCCAGTCCCCTCAGCAATTCCGTGGCCCTGATCTGGACTGGCCCCAGCAGTTCCATGTGCTCCTTATGTTGGGGGCACCAGAACAGTGAATAGCACTCCAGGTGGGGTCTCAGGAGAGCAGAGTGGAGGGGGACAATCCTTCCCCTTGACCTGCTGCCCACCCTGCTTTTGATGCAGTTTGACCAAGCAACAAAGGACTTCCTGAGCCAAAGGGACAGGATGAAGTGTAAGATCCGTGGCAGAGTTTGAAATCCCAGGAAGCTTTACTGGCCTGAAGCTCCAAAGCCAGTCGAGCAGAACCAACTTTGCCTTCAAACAACAGCTGGTAACTTTTGTGCCCAGCTAAGTTTTTGTAGGCAAGTCCAGAGAGAAAGCCAGGTTGGTTGTAATATCAGTGCACAGTTGACAAAAAATATTTTCAGCTCCAAAGCTGATGATAAATGGCCATTCCAGCACCAAAAGTGTTACATTTGCCAAACTCTGGTGTCAGTTTTCCTTCAGGAGCCCTGTGAGCAGCCCCTGCCTCTGACAGTGATGGCACTGCCAGAGTCCTGTTCCCAACAGGCCAGTCCTGAACCCACTGGTACTCCTGAGTGCAAATGTGTCCTGGCTGAAGGCCTGAGGAGGGGCTTCAGCTGGGAAAAACAGGTAACATTGAAGACATAATCTTATTTTATGGAAAACTGGGTCACAAGTCCTGTGTTTTTTCCAGAGGAACTGGGCTGTGCCCATGGTATTTAGGTGACATGGTCTGTAAATTGCCTTAGACTGAGCTTTGATTTGGAAAGTTGAGTTGTCTCTCTAGTTCCTGGTGAAGGACCTCCATAGTGTGAGGGATGAAGAAAGTCAGGAATTTTACCTTACTTGTTACAAATGTGAGCTAAAGAAATCACCCATGGGTGTCATACGATTAGAATTTCCAGTCTCAGAGTTTATTTTCATTATATTATTATTAGAATTTTCTAATTTTGGGAAACTCTATAAAACAGCTTGTCCATCTTCCATTGGATCCCAACAGTGGCATAATAAACCCCTGAGCTGGGTCTGTTCCCACATCCTGCCAGTTTTGCCTGTCCCTTGCTTATCATGACACTGATGAAAGCCACTAGATGTCACTGCTATATTGCACTAATGAAGTTAAAATAATATTTTTCTGGCAATAAATGTCCTGACTCATAAGGAAGTTGGATTATAAAAGCCATGGATAGTTTGGATCCCTTCCAGTTATAAAACAAAACAAAACTTTTTTTTTCTTTTTTATTTTACTAAAAATATTGGATCCAAGTTCAAAACAGTCATTTAACAAATAACATTGACTTGTATTTTAAAAAGAAAAATACTTTGAAGTTAATACTGAGTAAAGAAACATGGTCTGTGGCTCTGTGAACTGAGATGATGGGAAAAAATTAGACCTGAAGGTCTGCAGTGCTAAAGACGAGGCTTGACTGAAGGCAGGCTTGGGGATGGTCAGGAACACTCATATTCTGCTGCTCAACCAGAGAGTGAGGTGAAAGGCCAGTGAAATAATAGTAATAGCAGCAATAATATTGTGTATGTCTCTGGTGCCTTTCATGCCCCAGGTTTCCACGCTCGGTGTGGAGCTGAGTGCAGAGACAATAATCACCTCACTCACCACTGGGCAGGAACCACCCTTGGCAAGGCCCTGGCAGCTGTCAAACAGCACATTAGGAATCACTGCTCCCATTCCAAAGACCATGAGGGCATTTTTTAAGCAGGTAAAGTGTATTTTAATGGGCCAGCTCTGCATCTGCCCACATTGCTGGAGCTACTTCAAATTCTTTCATATATTTCCCTCTTCTGCAGGGTGAGGGTTCTTTGGCTTTGGGGTTTTTTTTGTTTTTGTTTTAAGACTTTGGTTATTGAAAAAATTGGCAGGTGAGCTCAAATTTTTAACCATTTCTGGGAAGAAATTCAATGTGTCTCAAGTGGCCATCTGATTGTTCCTGACTGCTACCCAACCAATCAAAATAGGTTCTATTTTGATGTCACCTAGGCAAGAACCAGATAGATCTGACATGATGCAGGTAATGAACATGCTGAACTCCTGATGCTGGGAGATGCAGAGAATGTCCTGAATTCTGATAAGAAAATGCTCAGATGAGGTAGAGCCTCTCTTACGTGTTATGGGAAGCTCTTATTTGAAGAGGAAGAATGTAAGGTTCATTTGAGATGGGATGGGAGGGGATGGGATGGGAAGGATATTTTTGCCCCATGTGATTCCTTTGCCTTTTGTCTACCAAGTAAATGATCTGCATATCTTCATGCAATTTGGGAACCAGTATTTTGGGATGGGTGGGAGAGCCATTTTTGAGCCTGTCCCTACCCATTTTTCATTTTTTTATCACAGCAGAATGAGCTGAAGTTATTGGCAATTTACTGAGAACCATTTCACACTGTGAGGAACCCCAGTGCAGCTGCAGCCTGAGCAGAGCCCCATCCCTGTGTGGGGAGCAGTAAAGGTGACTGCTCTGGGAGTCCTTGTCCACAAAGGTGGAGAAAAACCCTTCTTGTAACAGTGGGTACTGTGCTCACTGAGGGGAAACAACTGGGTTCCACATCAGGAGATGTGTCACATCTGTGTCCTCTGTGTAATGTGGGTGGACTATGGTGTGAAAGGAGTGTAAACCATGCTCTGGCTTTTGTCCACTCAGGAGTAGCTGGTTGTCTGACTTGGAACAGCAGCAAAGGTAGGTGAGATGCTTTCTGAAGTGGTTGGAGCTGGACTGGACACAATGCCTGACAAAAAGCCCCCTGCACATCAGCTTTGCAGGGGAAGTGCCTCCTGTGTGCCTGCTCTGCTCCAGTGATGCCTCTGTTTCAATGTTAGGTGCACAACTGGAGTGGATACATCCATGTTTTGGAAAGCACTTTGGGACTAGTGGTGCTGTATCAATGAAGGCTTTTATTAATCACCTGGTATCCAGCAAAAAACTCATCCAAAGGCACTCCTGGACACACACTGTAACTAAAGCTGCCCAGCCTCTCTCCTGATGGGCAGTGCTGTAGGGTTTGTGTGTTCTAGGTCTACATAAACTCCAGACAGAGAAGGATTGAGACAGAGAAACACACCAAAGGCAAGAATAACTCACTTCTCTGGCTCAAGTTACTGACAAAGGCATGAAAGCCTCAGCCTGCAGTATAAATTATGACCTATCAACTCAACCAGAGCCATAATAAGAAGGGAGGAATCAGATGAGTAAGGCAATAGGGGAAAAGCAAATACTGTGAGTAATGGCAACAAGAGGTTAGTTCCCTCGAAGTTGTCTGACCACATTAGATAGCACAGCTCAGTGACTGAGCCTGGGCCCAGTGTCTAGAGAATAAATCAAATGGGTTTTTTGTTGTTGATAAAACATTTTCTCCACAGCAGATGGATTTAATATTTCCTGGATCCATACTGTTCAAGACTAGGAGTGGGGATGCTTTTCCACGTTTGCACTATTGATGGCTCCGTTTCCAAGGGATGCAGACTTGGAGAGTTCTCCCAGGACTTGTTGCTATAAACTGCTAAATGAGGATTTTTGTTTTCTCTCTACTTTGTTTCCTTCCCCTGTTTATTGACTTGAAGTGTTTGCTCCTGATCCACTTCATTTCTCCGGGCCCAGTTAATTCCTCCCACCCTGACTCCTAATTGCTTCTCTCCCCTGCTCCTTCTTCACTGTCACTTCCACACCTCTCAGCTGCTCAGGTTGGGAGAACTATATAGCAGGGAGAAATTCTTTACTGTGAGGGTGGTGAGGCACTGACACAGGTTGCCCAGAGAAGCTGTGGGTGCCCATGAAGTTCTGGGTATAACTACATCCAGCTGGCACAGAAATACCCGGGGAGCCACAAGGTCATGTAAATTCACAGGTATTGAGTGGTACAAAGTGCACTGCAACTTCTTCAGTTGAGCTGAGTGATTTGAGCAGGGCTCTTGAATGAAAGAGATGTGATGCATCTGGGCTGACCCCCCACCAAAATGCTTCTGCACCTGCGAGTTTGCATTCTGCCCTATCTCATCTTCCAGCTTTGTCAGATGGTGCTGGGGTTTGCCATGAACTTGGGCCACACAGCCTTCCATTCCTCTAAACACGTCGTGTGGCGTCTCCCTGTGGCACTGCCAGGCTGCCAGCCTGGCCTGATGGAGACCAAAGTGGTAGATTGGGCCTGAGATTGTCTTCAGATAGACAAAATTTTTATTGCAGGCAATTGTGGGGCTGGAAGAGCCCATGGCTGGCTGGTGCACGGGAGCTGCTCTGCCTGGAGAAGAGGCACCATTCCCACTGCAACTCCAATTTGTCAAGCAGTTAATTGGAATGGCAGGAGGACTGAGTGGCTGGGAGGAAAGGCCAGCTTTGGATATGAAAAAAATACCTTGTCAAAGTGGCTGTAAATTCCTCAAAGCCCATATTTACACAGGAAATGCACTGACTGTGCATAAAGCAGGAGGGGAGCAGCCTCTCTACAGCCCAGGTACCCCAACAGCTGCTGCAGGACACCCACTGTCCCTGTGCTGAGCCAAAGCCTGGAGGATATTTTTTCAGCAAAAATATGTATATACAATTAGAATCAAGATTTTCCTCCCATGTTTTTTGCTGTCCTTCAACTACAGGAAAGGCAATCACTGCAAAACTTTTTGAGTGAGAGAAAAATTGAGCTGTTAGCGATTAGTGGTTTATTTATTTTTTTAATAATTTATTAAGAATAGCTGAATTTAACTTCTTGCTCAGCCTGTAAAGCTTTCCTCTGTCTATCTCTAGCCCACTTCCTCCTGCTTCAGCACTTCCTGCAGGTATATGTGGTGCTCACAAGACACTGTTATTCCACAATGACTAAGTTCTCCTGAATTGTGTTATGGTTTAATAACAACAGGAATTAGGTTTGCTGCTACCAAAACCATTTTATTATGACACATCCAAAGACATAAAACCCTCTTGTGCAATAATAAGGGGAAAAAAAAATCTTTCCATCCACTTGTACAAAAGAAGCCTCAAGAGATCAGTACTATAATAAGAAGAAAACAAACATGATTCAGTTTAGAAAAATGTAGCTAATATGTCTAAAGGAAGCTGCAAGTACTTCATCAGACAGAGAGATTTGGGAAGCAGGAACATGACCTATGAGTTTTAGGGAGACAGCAAATCAGATATGAAATAGATAATTATGCCTTTTTGCTGAAGTGGCACTACCATCATGGGATTTGGGATATTGTATCCAGTTGTGTGCATCCAAAATGCACATGGAAGATATAAAGGAGTTGATGGGGATTAAATAGCCATGAAATAAGCAGGTGAGGGAGACACAATAATTGGAAAAGAATTGGGGGGGGAAAATTAATAAGAAAGCACATATTGAGACTTTGACCAAGTGATGTCACGAGGAAAGGTGAAGGAGTTCAAATACATGGAAACCTTAGGAGGGAAGAGGAGTCACATAGTGAAAACACAAGACAGCATCTGAAGGGTGTGAGGAAAGACAATTGTAGGTTGACCAGCAAGAAAGGACTATGGAACTTCTTCAGGCTCATTTCATTTTAATTAAAACAAATACATGGCAGGTCTAGGAAATAATAGACTAAACAGCTTGAGTAACTTTGGGCACAAATGGGAAGAAGGGCTGAGAAAGGAGAGATGAGGTCAGTCTTTCACATCTCTAATGTCAGGCCTGATTCAGTCTCATCTCACTGATGCACTTTGGGGTTATCCTGTCAGAACTTCAGTGGGTCCAAAGGTTGGATCAAGTTCGAGGTGACTTAGTTCTCTTGCAGAAGCGTGAACATTTTAACTGAGGCAAATGAGGGGTGGCTGACACTGGCAAGCTTCCTATTTACTCCAAAGTTCAAAACAGAGGGTAGAACCTCCTCTCCTCATCAGTCCTTCCAGTCTTGGGCAACCAAGAGCTGCACCCTGAGGGCTCCTGCTGATACAGGGGTGAGGTTTTCACTGAATCACAGATCACAGGAGCACAGGATCACAGAGTGTGCTGGGTTGGAAGGATCCACAAGGACCATCCAGTCCAACCCCTGGCCCTGCACAGGCCCA
>NW_021939882.1:11986723-11989374 GCF_001715985.3 Manacus vitellinus
AGGTACCAGAGATAAAAAGATAATCTGAAGTAAATCCAAAGTTTTTTACTGCTAATAAAAAGTTAATGGAATCTTTTCCAACCCTGCAGTGAAAGGTTCACTTTGGTTCATGTCTTATTTTCTCCAGCCGATCTGCACAGCTTCCCATATTGCACAGGGTATCAGACAAAAAATAAAATTGCTAATACTTGAGAAGCTTTCTGGTTGGTTGTGACCTCTGTTTCACCTGAGTAGGAGCCACAGAGATGTACAACTGGAAGTTCACAGGAGCCAGCAGTGCACGGGAACGGGGCCACAGGACCTGCAAGGCTCCCGCTCGGTGCTTTCCTGCGGACGGCGGAGCAGACGGGGAGGGAGAGTTCAGTGAGCACAACACACCCTCATGGAGACAGGGGGTGCCAGCCTGAATTCCTCACATATTAGCATTTCAGCCATAGGCAACTGCCAATGGTGCTCTGGCCCCGCCAGCCCAAACAAAAAGTTCCTCTTGAATATTAAAATTAGAAATAAGATATTACTCAGTTGGACACCACAAGAATAGCAGTTGCTCGCACTCACTTGGGATTGTTCTGACAGGCTTAGGACTGACTCTGTCCACTCCTTTCTGGAGGCTGCAGGAACACAGCCCTGCTTTGCCCTGTCACAATTCTCTGCTAAAGCAGGATTGCACAGCATGGAGTCTGTAACTGTGAAACAGCAATGCCTGCTCTTCTTGGGCTTCAAAGAAGCAAGAGGGAGTTTCATTTTTACTTAAAAGCTTTTTAAATAGTGTTTTGATGATGCGCTGGACCTCTCAGGTCTGGATCCCTTTTCCCACCCACAATGTGGGGGAGCCCAGTTCTAGTTCCATCGTTTAGTGCCACACTCAGGTACTTGCACTAGACCTCTAATATGTATATAATTTCTATCTCTCTGGGGACAGGAGTGTAAAGAAAGGGGATGAGGAGCCTTGGGGACACCAAGCAGCAGAGCCTGGTGTCATGTGGAGCTGCCCAGTGCTACAAACAAATCAATGACTTAGAGAAGAGTACAAAAATGGTCTCTTCTGTGACTTTCATCAGCAAAATGAAAAAGTTCTCTGCCTGAAGGAAAATCACCTCTATCTTCATGTGCAGGACTCTGAGAAGAGGTGGAGAGGTGGGCTGGAACACGCTCACAGAGCCTGGAGCCTCACTCTGTTTGTACCCCACCTGGGTTTCAGAGTTCTCTGTTTCTCTAGGATTGGTTACCACCTACCTAAAACAACAGGGCTGGGATGCAGGAAACATGAGTCTGCAGCTGGAAATAAAAAGCCAGGCCTGAAGCTGAGACTTCAGTGACTTTGAGTTGTCAATGGCCTTGTGACATCCACCAAAAGCAAAATTTGTTCTTTCAGAGTTCAAGTATTTTAGTTTAGATTAGTAGAAACATTTGCATACCAGCAGACCTTGATTTCTCTGTCACTGTGGAACAATGAACAGTTAAAGCCACATTATCATCTGGACCTGGCTTGGCCAGGACACTCTGCAGCTGCAGATCTGAGAGCAATGTTAGGACTGACTCTACCAGATACAACTGCAGTGGGAGTTTCTGGGCTGGGGAGGGGTGATTGTTAACTTGAATTGCACACTTCTGGGTTATTTTCTCTTTGATTATTGGTAATGTAACTTTCTTTCCTTGCTAAACCTTAGGCCTGCTGCAGTCAGTGTGGGTGTGGGGGGGTCTGTGCTGCCTGCCCACCATGACAGTGGCTCTCCCATGCCATGGCTGGCACACTTCTGTGCATGCTTGGTCAGCAGTTTTGTGCCATTGGGTGAGACATCTACATCAAAGAGCTTTATAGGCAGAACCTCCAATGTGTTTGAGGTTTGCCCATCACTGCATGATACTTCCCAAGAGCACATTTCCTCATTAAAAAGCAGCCAGACTTGTTCCTGACTGCGTTCTGGTTAGTTTGGATCGGGGCTGCCTCCACAATCAATGGGAGTGTGCTCTTGGAAAGTCCTGCACAGAGATGGGGAAACCTCAAACATTTTGGAGGTTCAGTTTGGAAACCTCTTTGGTTTGGACATCCACCAAAAGCATGTCATGAGATGGTTGAGAGACTGGGTGGGGTTTACATCTGAGGATAGAGTGCAAAAGTGAGAATTGTTTAGCTTGGAAGAAGAAAGGGTTGGAGAGTATGTGAGTGAGGTGTTTAAGAAAGGTACCGTGAAAACTAATCCACACCTCAAGTGAACATTTCTCCCCAGTATGAGAGCAAGGGGTCAGTTGGCTAAAAAGGAAACAGGGAAATTATTTTAGCACAGATCATTCAACGGGACTATTTATAAGTCCTGATCTCCAAAGGCTGTGGACAAGCAGCTGGTACAATCAATTCAGTAGAAGTGCCATTAATTTTGA
Organism: Manacus vitellinus; assembly: GCF_001715985.3. Classification (NCBI taxonomy): domain Eukaryota; kingdom Metazoa; phylum Chordata; class Aves; order Passeriformes; family Pipridae; genus Manacus; species Manacus vitellinus. Next base: position 11,989,106 of record NW_021939882.1, read on the forward strand.
GGGTTTGCTGTGTGCCCCTAAGCAAAGTTTTCTCTCCTCTATGTGACTTGCCTGAGAAGGTAATAAATTAATTGGGCTCCTCAGCACAGCAGGGCCAGGGAGCTCCTGCAGCGGGGCCAGCGCAGGCTGCGGAGATGCCCAAGGGCTGGAGCAGCTCTGGGAGCAGCAAAGGCTGAGGGAGCTGGGGCTGTTCAGCCTCCAGAGCAGAGCCTGAGAGGGGCCCTCCCCAGGGGGTGTCAGGGGCTGCAGGGAGGGGGCAGAGGCTGGAG
>NW_021939882.1:11989597-12002007 GCF_001715985.3 Manacus vitellinus
CTGCTGGGCAGGGAGGTGGGACCAGATGAGCCACTGTGGTCCCTTCCAGCCTGACCCACTCTGTGATTCTGTGAATTTGATTCCTCAGGATCTGATCTAGCACAGGTTTTTGTATAGCTTTGACAGAAACAGCTGGGGCAGTCTTGGGACTGTTCAGATATTTAACAATGACTTTAGGTATCTGATGAGATTTTTAAAAGTACCTACATGACACAATCCAGTTAGGAATCCAGTATCCAGCTTCTTTAAAGAGTCTGCCAGGTGGATGTTTTTATCCCAAGAGCTTACACACAGAAAATCCCACTTGTGCCTCCTGGTAATACAAGAGGTAAACCAGCACCACCTCCTCTTAAGGGTATCTTGTCGTGGCAGGTACATTTATTTTTAAGATGCCTAGATAGTAGAAAAGAGATTAAATAGAAAAAACCTTCAGATTCCGGACAAATTTAGGAAAGAAATTCTCCCGGTTCTGGAGTTTGTCTCTTCATCTGGGCCCTTTAGTGTAGTGGTGACATGACAGTCTACTCCAAGAATATTTCTGGATAAACTACCTCGCTGCTCAGTGCATCACCTGTCAATTTATTTCAGTCCCCCTTCTGTTCTCTTCAGAAAACTCATGAAGCACTTAAAGCACAGGGAGAGAAGGGATGCTCAACTAAATGAACCTTTTTAAGATGTGAAACATAGATGACAGCATATGGTACAAATCCAAAAAGTTGCTGAAAATACAAATCAAGCCAAATCTTCTGGGTAAGTCCCCGAAGCAGCAGTGGGACATGAGCTGAATCAGGACAAAAGCAACAAAGCAGAGGTCACATCTGTCTCCACTGGGGTGAGGAGGCAGGAAAACAGGCAGTGTGTGATGCTCACAGTCTGGGACCATTAACCACGGTCCAGATCTGTATTGGCCTCTGCAGGGCTGGTGGGGGGAAGAATTTTGTTTTAATAACAGATTATCCTAAGGCCTAAGAAGGGGTTTATGAGAGTCTGTACCCTGGATCACCTTTCCCCTCTATCTCCAGCCTGGAGGTGGCTGCCCCAGGTGAAGAGGGGTGCAGGTTGCCACCACTGGCACAGGGAGGACAGTGCCAGGACATCTGCCCTGCTGGCACTGCCAACTCCCTTTTGCCTGCCCAGCAGAGAAGCCACTGCTGTCACCTGGAGACGCTTCTCTAACAAGCCCCTACGAGAGCTGGAGGACCTGGAGCAGGGGTTCAGAGCTGCAGCTGACAGAAAAGCATAGAGGTATTTGGATTATCAGAAAAGAAAGCAAAAGGACAGCTTTAAAACCCCCAAGGGCTTGAACAGTGCTGCACATGAGTACAGGACACAGGAACTGAGCCCCTCCGTGGGACAGGTATGAACTTGGGTTAGTGTAAAGCCCCTGTGATTAATGAACTCACCACTGGATGTCATTGTTTCTCTATAGGAAAGCATAAGGGACACACTTATTTGGCAGTAAAATTGTTTTTATTGTCTGGTTTTTTTTCTCCCCCAAATAGTGAGCCTCACATATGGGATATTCAGGTGTTTGGCACCTTTTCCACTTGGCTACAGCAAGCTCAGGAACCAGATTACGCCTCTTGTTTTCCTAGGGTGGGGAAGGTTTGCAGCCCTGTGATGAATATGGTCTATCCTCAAACTCCAGCTATCAGGCCAGATCGTCAGCTGGTGTAAATTGTGCTGCTCTGTGGAGTCAGAGGAGCAGTGCCAATGCAAACAGGCTGAGGATCCAGCCCGTTCTGCTGCTGCTTTTAAGTCCCACTCAAGTGCAGCCAATCCTTCCTGCTTCCTCACACACCTCCTCATGTCCTGGTGTCCCACCTTTTTCTTAATGTTCTCTTACAACAGACCTAATCCTTTGTTCTCCTCTCTATCTCAGTTAACTGGTCAAAAATTTCACCCAAATTTTGACGTCAGTTTTCCGTGTTCTTTCCACTTTTATTTGTGTTATCTTTAAGATGCCCCTTCCAAATGCAAATCTGGAAAGACAGCCTTAGAGAGCTGTGGTGAACTGGAAAGAGAAACAAGTCACAGAAACTTAGGAAACAATCTTGTCCAACTTAATGTCTACCTTGGCTTTTTAGTTGTTCTGAATTTGTTTCTGATCCCATCTCAGTGTCAGTTTTCCACACTCATTCCTTCGTTCTTTTAAAATATCAAAATGTAGAATCATAGAATGTGCTGAGTTTGAAAGGACCCACAGGATCATCAAAGTCTGACTCCTGGTCCTGCACAGACACCCCAACAATCCCACCCTGTCCCTGAGAGTGTTGTCCAAACCCTCCTGGAGCTCTGGCAGCCTTGGGGCTGTGCCCACTGCCCTGGGGAGCCTGGGCAGTGCCCAACCAGCCTCTGGGGGAAGAACCTTTGGCTGAGATCCAACCTGAGCCTGCCCTGACACAGCTCCAGCCATTCCCTGGGTCCTGTCCCCACTCACACAGAGCAGAGATGGAGCTGCCCCTCAGGAGGAGCTGCAGACCCCAGTGAGGTCTGACCTCAGTCTCCTCCTCTCCAGCTGAACACACCAAGTGCCCTCAGCTGCTCCTCATGTGGCCCCTCCAGGCCCTTCACCATCCTCATGTCCCAACAGCTTTAGACCCTTCTTCCATTGTGTCCCCCCAAACTGCCCCAATATTCAAGATGAGGCCGCCCCAGGGCAGAGCAGAGCGGGACAATCCCCTCCCTGATGCCCCAGGACAGGGATGTCCCTCCTGGCTGCCAGGGCACTGCTGACTCACGTGTTTGGGCAGGTATAACTAACACAAAACATTAAAACTGTTCAGTATTTAACAAGGAACAGGGGATTTTCCTTTGTTGGTTCCTGATGTGGGCACAGAGGAGGGCTGGGAGGAGGTTAATTGGAATGTAATCCCTGCTGATAAGGCTGCCAGGCTTCCTGTCTCATATGCCCTGTGCCATGCTCGGGACAGAGGGGAACTGCTTTCTGGAGGGTAAGGAACTGAACAGCACCACTGGCAGAACATTCCAGAACAGGATCAGCTTTCTTCCAGTGAGGGCTTTCCTGACCATCCTTCTGCCAAGGCCCAGAGTCAGCAGGAGGTTCTCAGGTTTGACAGCTCACAGTGCTCTTATTTTTAATTCCCTTACCTAGAATGAAAAGGGAATTGAGCCAGAAAATTATTCATACAGCAACAGGCAAGAAGACAACTTTGAGCATCACAGTGATAAAACAGACCAACTCTTTGTACTTTCTTTGCATCTCTCCTGTGTCCATCAGATCAGGCAGAGCATGTGAAGGATTTTAAAGGCTGCTTTTCTGTGTTTGTGATGCCTGCAGGGACATAAAAGCCTACTTGGCCAGCTGAGCTGCCCATTGTTTTTTAATAAATCAGGCTGCCCACCTTGCAGACAGGCAGTGACAGGCCTCATGTCACCTCACACTGTGCATTGTCTTTCTCAGAGAAGATGTAACCCAAGTCAAGGATTGCATGTGTTGAAATCAGCGATGAATTTGAGTCCACCCTTCCTCCTACACCAAATCAGGAGCTGTTCTGTGAGTGAAAGCACAGAACCCGGGCTAGAGAAAATAATTCAACATCCTGTTTCACTCAGGGTTCTGGAAGAGGTGGAGGCCCTTGCTGCTTGAAAAGAGTGCACAGAAAATAACAAAACAGTTCTGGGAGACAGCCTTCATCCAAGTCATGATAGATTTTTGGTTTAAGTGAAGGTAATTTGTAACTAAATAGAGAGATGATGGAGCTGTTTGTGGGCTAGAAGAATTTAGGAGATCTGTGAGGTAATGAAACCATGTAACTTCAAAGTGTTAGGAGAGATGAATTATAATTAAGTTCTTAGTTTCCCTGCCAAAGGAAAAAAAAAAAAAAGACTTGGCATCTCCTACAGTCTTTTGGGATTAGATAAACTGAAATTTTATTGAGTTTTAAGTGTGTTATAATCTCCAGTGAGGCTGCAATGACACCACCTTCTTACCAATTAAATCCGTAGTCTGTGTGGGTTTGGGATCTTACTGACTGGTTTAAAAACAAATGAAAGATATTCATAACTTGTGCTCCTGTTACCTCACTGAGTCCTAAGGGCTGCAGCACAGAGGGGTATAGTCTGCTTAGATTTCACAATAGTAATTCATTTTACATCTTTTTAATAATTTTTCTTTTATAAGTGTGAATGGTGTGTCTGGCAATGAGACGATTAACGAAGAAGGCCCTGCCAGGGGTTGTTTGGTGTGTCTGATGGAGCAGTGAGTCCTGAGCCCTTGCTGGGTAAGTCTCTGAGTGCTCTCCCTGTGTGACAGGAGCACTGGGAGCAGGGGATCTCTCGCTGTGATGTGCATCAGGCATCTGAAAAACATCCAGGCTCAGCACCTCAGGATGTCTGACTGCAGTAGGTCTCTTCTGCTCCTCCAAAGTGCCAGGGAGGAGTTCATTACCTAAACACTTGTGGTCTTTCCATAGGATTGTGATACCTTTCAGGTGTCCTGAAAAATTCCCCTTTCCTGTCTTGCTGAGCCTTGCTAAGCTGGTTAAAACCAATTAGTCTCATTCCACATCCTGAATTCTCATGTAGCACAGCTACTCTTGCACCAGGATCCAGCTCCAGAAGTAACAGTCCTTGCTCCAAGGGAATGTCTGACGGCAGGAACCCGCTGACAAAGGGAACAACAGCTCAGAGGCTCAGGTTGTTTGGTTAACAAATTGTACTTCTGCTTGTTTCCCCAAACTGTAGCTGTGACCTGGACATTTTGCAGCTGCTACACCATCCACTAGAAGTTCATAGTACTGTGAAAGATGTGAAAGATATGAAAGAAATAATTTTCAAGTGGTAGATTTGACTTATCATCTTGTTCTAGGGGCTCTAAAGTGAATTTCAGTCCTGTTCAGTCACAGCTATGTCAGACTCAATTGCCCAAATTAAGCCTGTTCCCAACTGCCTCAAACTGTTTTAGTGTCAGGAGGTCTGTGTAACACTTCTCAGAGCTCTGACCTGGTAAATTTGCCCTCTGGAGCTGCTCTTTTGGTTTTTTCCTGACACCTAAAAGCCCAGTTCCTTGAATCAAGAACTCAGTCAAAGAACAGTGACCAGCACAGTATGTGTGCCATGGGAGGAGAGGCCAGAACAAACCAACTACTGCAAGACATTAACTTAGACAAAACTGAAAGTAGCCCAAAATACATTAAACAGTAAAAATACTGCCACTTCAATACAGATTTTGATAATGGCTGTAAAGGGCAATGATGCATTTCTCTTAGATGAAAAAGGAGCAGACACACAATGTTCTCTCTGGTTTCTTTGGGAAAAGCATTTAGGAGCTCTCATGTTATATGAGAGACAGAAGAAACAATTAGCTCTGAAACAAAACTGCACCTCGGGCTGAGCAGTACCTTACTAGGACAGACCCCTGAACCCCCTGGTTTTATTCAAATAACAAACTGTTGCTCAGTATAATTAAGAAGTGCCAGCATTGGACCTTGAAAGCATAATTACAGCTTTTGTTTGGTAGGGTCAGAGAGCATGATGCAGGCTCCAAATCAAGCTCTCTGCACGCTTTCCTTTCCAAAAGAGATCAGACATATTTTCTGCCCTTTTAGTCCCAGTCTTCCATTTAGAAAATGTACTTTTTTGCTGAGCCAAGGAGCAATGGCTTTCCTGGCAGCACTTACTATCAGAACACCAGGAGGGTACGTGGGCAGTGTGTATCATCCTCAGCTCACTCAGCTCCGGGGTGTCCGAGGAGCTCCCGCTGCAGACGCTGCTCCCCCAGCCCCCGACAGCTGCAACCCGGCTGGCACTGGAGGACTTTTTCATGGATGAGGTCTCTTTTCCTCTCTGATGTGATTCCATGCTTCAACACTACCCCAATTTGTCATGTTGGACCTCCTATGTTATCTCCACAACAAATAAACTGCAGGTGCTTTGAAGGGCCACCTGCTGTGTCAGGGGGGTTGATGGAAATGTCTGAAGCACTTGCAAGTTTTACCCTTTTGTTAAATCTAATGTTCCTTATGTGGCTGAATGTGCTATTGCACTGTGTGTGTTGAGAAGCACCAGACCTGAATAGCATATATGAGAAATGATGCACAAAGCCTGTGAGTTTATATACTCCTTCTTTGGGCCAAATACTTCGCTGAGGGGGATTATTGTGAGTTTTAACTTTTGCAGCTGTTTCTCTGTGTTCATAAAAATTCAAAGCTCAATCTCATGTTACACCAGGGTAAACCAGATGCACTTGATGTTTCAGGTACTGCCCACTGCAAATTACTCTTAGTTCACAGCAGCAAAAGCACTGTACAACGGGGATGAATTTGTCTCTCGGTGAGACTCCTTGTCCTTATCGCTCAGTAACTAGTCCAAAACTCCTCTGACTGTAGGATCTTCTGTGATACTAATTCCTTCCACTATCACCAGTTTTTACAGTTTAATCATAAATCTGTTGGAGCTGGATTTGCATTAGGACGAAACATATCAGTCATCATGCTCTGTTCTTGCCTGCCTGGGGGAAAACCCTGCTTGGGTTGGATACCTTTCCTGCTTCCTTTTAGCAAAGTAGATGGTGCCAGGAAGAGCAGGCAATGCTCTGACCTTCCCCTGGGGAACTAAAAGGAATTGTGAGACAGGAGAGGGGAAAAAAAGGAAAAGAACCCAGTCTTATAGATGATAAAATATCTTTGCCTCTCTTTGGATAACAGGCTGTTCTGCTGTAGATTTCTCTTAGCAGCAAAGTCAGGAGGGAGGTTTTGAAAACCAGTGGTCTCTTAGAGGGACAGTGGCTTCAGGAAAACAGAAGCACAAAGGCAAAATATTGGCAAAAGCTGGAAGACAATTTTGCAACTGTGAGTTTTGGGGACAGTTAGAAGTTGTGTATCATCAGACAGTCTCATGCCAAACCATAATCTTTACTCTCTTCCAGTGAGGCTTTCAGTGAGTCTAGGAGTGCTGCTAACAGACTCAAACTAGAGAGGAAACTAAGAGGGAAGTCTAAATGTCAAAGGGAAGGGTATGAACTGTTTTTAAAATGCCTGATTTTGTTTGAACTGGAGCAGTTGGCCACGTGGGAGCAGCAGGAGACATCCCCAGGAGGTGTGTGGGGCCCTGCCCCATGGCCCAGCCTGCCCTGGCAGTGGATGGGGCAGCTCAGGGTTTCCAGCACCCCCTCACACCAGCAGGGAGCCACGGGCACAGTCCCAGCCGTGCCTGGTTTGGGAGGGGGCATTGCAGTGTCTTTGTTGCTTTACAGTCACGCTCAGAGCCCAGTGGTGGGCACACCCTGCCCGCTCTGAGGGGACCAGCTCTGTCCTCAGGGAACCTTCCCCTGCAACCCCTGGTGCTCACAGCAGAGGGGAGGCTGCACATGGGGCTGGGGCAGCTGGCATTGGGCTGGAGTTGTGTAAATACCCAAAGATGTGTCCCAGCTGTGCACTGGGACCCAGAAACCCCCCCAAGTGCCTGTGTCCAAGGCCAGGTTGGACGGGGCTTGGAGCAGCCTGGGAGAGTGGAAGGTGTCCCTGCCCATGGCAGGGGGTGGCACTGGATGAACTTTAAGGTCTGTTCCAGTCTGAACCATTCTGGGATTCTGGGATTCCATGGAAGTGACTGAACTCGATTTTATTGTGTGTGGTTTATGACCTGTTGGGTGGGTCCCATGGCTCTGTGCTAGAGCTACAAAAGATACAAAATTATCTTGTTATCACAATGTAATCCGAAACTAATAATTCCCATTCACTTATACCAGTCTATATATAAATCATATACATACATATACACTTGAAGACATTGTTTACAGTCTGTGGGATAATTTCTGATAAGGAGGGCATAAAATTGACACTTCTGATAACACTGGCTGGGCCCTGGCATTAAGATGAATTGATCTGAATTGATTTGTAAAGTAGACTAATTAGACTGGGTGTTTTTCAGAAGTAAACTTTGATTTCATTTGGCTGATTTTGTGACAAGAGCTTTTGCTTGTTGCCCAGCATGTTTGGTGGTTTTTTTTATTTATTAAATAATCATCCATAGTTTTGTTGGTTTGTACAAAGTAGATAAGCTTTAAAAGGTTTCTTCCAAGATCTGTAAAAATGCTTGTTATGAGGGCAGGTGCTTTCTGGAGCAGCAGAATAATGAACCCTGAAGGACTGCTCCACACATGTGAGAGTGGATGTTAAGCCCACTACAATAAGCAATATCAAGATAAAATTCATGCATGGTAAATAATACCCAAGTCCTCGGGGTCTTGTCTGATTTCTCCTCCTTGCTCCTCACCCAACCACAGTCCCAGAGCGATACTAAAGGTGAACCAGTTTCCTCCCCAGGTGTCCCAAAACCATCCAGAGGATGCATACTATTCTATAATTCCATGAACCAGGCTAAGAGAGAGTTCAGTGTCAGATCCTTGGCTGATTGCTGAGCATGGCAGTGTCTCCCGTGCCATCTTCAGGGGCAGAGGACATTTCAAAGATGCCCTGAGCAGAAGAATGAATAACCTGGACTGGATGCTGAAAAAAACTTTCCATTCTTTGATTGGATTGGAGTTGTTCAGGAAAGGCAGGATGTTGTAAGACTTAAATGAGGGTCCTATGTTGGCTTTGAGAAGTTGTAGCATGTCCAACCTCAGCTGTGGTGTGAATCATGTTGCAATACAAAACTGCCTTGCACCCAAATTCCATCTGTGCCCAGCCCCAGGTCCAGTCTGTGCCCTGGGCAAACCTCTCTCCTCAGGGCAGGTGGCCCTGGCCCTCAGCTATGAGGAGGAAGAGCCTTGTCCCTGATTCTGTGCTCAGTTTTGCAGGGTTAAGCTTTACTTCATTCATGGAAGATTTAGAGCAGCCTGCTTTACAACAGCCCTACTTTGGAGGACATAAATATTAACATAGCAACCATTCTTTCACTTGTGAACGAGGAAGTCTTTTAATGACCTTTTTCTTTCCTGACCCCTCTTCCCCTTTCTTTTGTTTTGGACAGTGTGTACAAGTTCCAGCACAATTGCTGTAACTCTCTCCAGGTGACATGTTCAAGCACTGGAAAGGTAAGATCTCATTTATAAGCAGCAGTAAATGCCTTTGTGCATATTTGCCATTTGCATGCTCATCATTGGCTAACACATGCTCTAACAACACTGGGAACACTGTGCGGGTGGCAGATTTTGATGTTTCTGTTTGTATTATCAACTGTCAAACAGGGAATGAAGTCCTCCAAAAAGCTGGCACGCTGATAGTCTGCTCGTGGTTTGTGCTACAAGAATATTTTCTGTGACTTCTGATGGGAAGTTTCTTGCAGAGCACGAAGTGCTGTGTGGTGCAATGACTTTCTGGGTACCTTCTTGCACTAAATAACTGTCTGTGGGATTGCCTGGAACAGGTGACTTTCATATGTTGGAATACCAGGGGAAGCCCTGAGTCAAGGGCATCTGAATGTACAGGACAAATACTTTGCTCAGGTGGAGGGAAATCAGAAAATCACAGAATGTGCTGAGTTGGAAGGGATCCACAAGGATTATCAAAGTCATCAAAGTCCAGCTCATGGCCCTGCACAGGACACCCCTACAACCCCAGAGTGCTGGTGAAATGTCTGGCTAAGTTCATGTGAACATTGTTCCTTGGTCAGGGTCAGGTTGCTGACTTGAGCCCGTCCCTGCAGTGAGGGATAGGCTGAATTCTGCTCTGAGGTGGAAGGAAGTGGCCTTTTAGCAGGTAAGGAAGTGTTTCTACAAGTTTTGGGCTTTGAAACACACAGAGACACCCACCCCCCCAGACCCTTGGCTCTTCTTGAGTTAGCTTGTGAAGACTTATTTTTGGGAACCACAGATGCTTCCTGAGACCATCTTGGGTAGGGAATACAATTTCCAGGTCCCAGAAGTGGCTCTCCAGTTAGTGCTCCTTGTGAGGTGGGTGCTGAGGGAGGTGACAGCAGATTGTAACCCAAGGCTGGTGCCAGGTGTGAAAGGTCCCACATGGAGAGCTGACCAGGTCAGAAGGCATCTTCCTGCAGCATTTATTAACATAACTAAACAGTGGGTGTGGAAGTAGCTGTCTATATTTGTTTTTTGCAGTGAAATATTACGAAAAAGAAACAAGATTTTGAGTTTCCTCCTCTCTTCTTTTGTGAGTTGCTCGTATTTCCCTAACACTCCCTTATCCCCAGTTTTATTTATCTCTCGATTTTGGAAAAAAAAATGTTCAGGTGCTAATGGGCTCTAATTCTTTTTACTGGTTATACATGGAAATCATTAACAAAGGATCTCGTTAGTCTTATTTGCTCAGGTTTTACTCTCCTAGCTCCTGGGATGTCAATGTTATGGTAGTTCTTCAGAGTGTCTTCTTGTCTAGGTCTGAATTTGTGAAACCAACCTTATTGATCTCCCTGTGCTTTTGGAGCTGTTGTTCAGGGTGGTGATGAACTGCCCAGCAGGGAGATGGTGTCATTCCATAAGGGTAAAGGATTTGCATCTTGAGTCTGATTAGAGTGAGCAACCAGTGTTCATGGGGGAGAGAACTTCATGGTGACAGTTCTGGCTGAACTGAACCATCTGAATGAAGTAATTTAGTGCTGGTGCTAAAGTAGGACATTAATAAACAGTAAGAGCTTGACATAAAGTAGTAAAAAATTAATTGATTTGTAGTGTTGTCACATATGACAAGTCTAAGGATATGTCAAAACAGGACAGAAAAGAACACAAAGATCTCCTGCAGCTCATTATGTAAGTAAAAAGATAATGTTCATAGCAGAAGACTGTGAGGCAATGAGCAGTTTTTGTAGGGCACTGAATGAGAAGTGATGAACTCTGTCCCCGTGACTGTGGCTCCTGCCGGAGGAGAAGCACGATCAAAATAAATCAATTCCATAGAAATTCAAACCCAAATCCATTTTCAAACATGTCTGAAAGCTCAGAGTTGCTGATTCCTTGGATTTTTCATTGAAAATATTTAAGGTGGTATGTTTTTAGAGAAGAAATAGTTGAAGGTAATTAATGGAGAGAGAGAGAGATGACACAGTGAACAGAAGAGAGACATGACACAATCAAAGACATTTAGGAGTTGGTTGTTTTTTACTGTCTTCCTGGAGCCCAATTGTCTATATGTAAGCATATAGAACTTTTACAGAAGAAATTTAAATAATTGTACATGCTATGTGTAGTCCCAATAAATTTGGGGATGTAAATTTTTATGTGCATAAAATTTTTTAGACTAGGTCTTAGACTGTAAATTCTTTCTGATTGCACCTGTTTAAGTGTGAGTAACACCAGAACCTACTGTTTTCTGTGTACAGAGTGGGCTTGGAAGGCTGTTTTACCTTATACTTAGTGATAGCAAATTACTAGCATTTTCTGCAAATTTAGCATCATTACCCAATTTGTGGGTAATAACATCTGCCTGGGTAGACCTAATACAGATTCTGCTTTATAGAAATGGCACATCCCTTCCTTTTATCTCTTGCTTTTATATCAGATGTTATTCTATACATTTATTGGACTCGATGATCCTTGTGGGTCCCTTCCAACTTGACATATTCTGTGATTCTCTGATTCTATTTCCTTGCCCTGATGTCCGGGTGGCATTTCAGAAATCCTCTGTGCTTACCCTGGTGCGTGTTCCCAAAAGTCTTCATTGCAGTCTGTGCTTGGCTTGTCTTCAGAAAGGAAGCTCATGAGGCTCTTGGATCTTCTACTTAGGAAATCAGCAGATATAAAACCTGCCTTAGTTTTTGTTCTGCTCTCTGCCTTTGCTGACACGTTTTACATATAATGCAGTGCACTGTCTGGACTTCAGGTGGTTCAGCCCCTTTCAACTCCCACCTCAAAACCTACCGTTTTAAGAAATCTTTCTTACCTGCTATTTTAAAAACATTTTCTTATGTAATGTTTCTTTTTCCCATCTTGCCAACAATTTCTGCTTTGTTGCCTTCATCCCTTCTATGAATTTGACCCCTTTGTAATTTAATCTCCCAGTCAATGTCTTGCTTTCCTCACGTCTCGTACATGCCAATTACATTACACTTCTCCCTTAGCACATGTGCTTCTAATTCACTGTATTGTCACACACCAGCTCCAAGAGTTGCTATGGATCATGTTTATGGTTCAGTCCTTCCTTGTCTGCTGCCAGCAGGCAGAAGCAGTAAGGCATAGTTACTTCACCTTCCCTCTGTTACCAGGGTGGGAGGATTTCTGCTGAACTGAAGGGAGTTGTGTGATAAATAAACTTTTGCTAATGACCTTCAATGAGGAAAACAGCCCTCCAGCTGTAATAATCTGTAATAGTCTGTAATATCATGGAATAGTCTGTAATAATCATGGAATCATGGAATCACAGAAGCAGAGAATGATAGAATGGTTTGGCTGGGAAGAGACATTAAAGACCATCTGGTCCAGCTTCTGCCATGGACAAGGACACCTTCCAGGTTGTCCAACCTGGCCTTGGACACTTCCAGGGATCCAGGGG
>NW_021939882.1:12002151-12003660 GCF_001715985.3 Manacus vitellinus
CAGGCTCTTGTCAATAGTCTCTCTCCATCTTTCCTGTCAGTTCCTTCAGGCACTGGAAGGCCACATTTGGGTCACACTGGAGCTTTCCCTTCTCCAGGCTGAACAATTCCAACTCTCCCAGCCTTTCCTTCCAGCAGAGCTGCTCCATCCCTCTGACCATCTTGGTGCCTCCTCTGGACTCTCTCCAGCAGCTCCATGTCCTCCCTGTGCTGTTCCCCAGGGCTGGAGCAGCTCTGCAGGGGGGTCTCAGCTGAGGGGGCAGAGGGGCAGAATCCCCCCTGCCCTGCTGCCCACACTGGGGGATCAGCCCAGGGCATGGGGGGTTCTGGGCTGGGTCATGTCCAGCCTGTTCCCCACCAGCCCCCCAAGTCCTTCTCCCAAGGCTGCTCCATCTGCTCATCTCCAGCCTGGATTGATCCCAGGGTTTGCCCTGATCCGGGTGCAGCACCAGCCCTTGGTCTTGTTAAATCTCATGAGGTTCCCCTGGACCCCTTCTTGAGCCTGTCCAAGTCCCTCTGGATGTCACACCACCCTTCAGGTGTATGAATGGGATCACACCTGCTGCCTGTCTGGGTGCAGAAATGTCACCCTGAGTTGCAGGCTGTATTCCTTCAGTGTGAGTTCTGCCACTGCTCAGGGTGTTCTGTTCACTTGTTTGCATCACTTGGCTGCCAGAAACCCACTGGCTGCTGCTCTGAGCTGTTGTTGGAAAAGGGGAAGGAGAGGGCAAACAATGAGTCTGCCTCTCTTCCCTTGCTCTCAGTGCAAGCTACCCCATGTGCAGCAGAGCCAGGTTCATAAGGATTTGTTTCCAAGAGCTGAAACCTGTGTGTTGTAAGAATGAATTGTGAGTGGGATCTAATAAAGGCTGCAGTGCGAGTTCATCTCTTTGTCATGAAAATGATCTCTCTTTTCTTTCTGGCCATGTGTTTTCATGACTTTTGCAGGACAACCAGTTGCAAATAAACTTGACAGAGATGTAGTAATGAATGACACAGGTTGTTGGGTGGAGCAAGCAGACTTTGTGGTTTCTTAAACCTTGTTTCCCTAAGAAAACAAGCCTAAAATCAAATGCCTCCAAGTGTGGGAGGACATATGAAAAATATTTGCATAAGGAATCTCCAGTTCCCTAATTGTGGCATTTTCCATGTCTCTCAAAACCATTTAAAAGCTCCTTCCTAACCACCAGCTCTGTGGCTGTGGCACACTGGCTGGGATTTCTGGCCAGCACTGCTGCTCTGGCTGACGAGGGGGTCAGGTTTCATTCACACAGCAGTGTTACCCATCCCTGACAGCCTCAAGAATGAGCCTGACTCTGTAAGCCTCTTGACTTCTGGGCTTTACAGAATCACAGAATGGAGAAGATTGGAAGTGGCTCATCTGGTCCCACCTCCCTGCCCAGCAGGGCCATCCCACAGCACATGGCACAGGGTTGTGTCCACACAGCTCTGCAAGATCTCCACTCAGGAGACTCCACACCCTCTCTGCTCTCTCTCCAGGGCTGGGTCA
>NW_021939882.1:12003895-12017716 GCF_001715985.3 Manacus vitellinus
GCATCTCCGCAGCCTGCGCTGGCCCCGCTGCAGGAGCTCCCTGGCCCTGCTGTGCTGAGGAGCCCGAGCTGGGCCCAGCCCTGCAGATGTGCCTGCCCAGGGCTGGCCAGAGGGGCAGGATCCCCTCCCTGCCCTGCTCCAAGGCTCTTCCTGATGCTCTCCAGAGGCCCTGGGTGGTGGGTGCACATCAGCTTTAGGCAATACCCCTGGAGAGCAGAAGCCAAATGCACATCACAATTCAATCAGTGTGACTGCTGCTGTCCTGAGGAACAGCTTCCTTTGGATTATCCACTCTTCATGAATTAAAGTTGAGAAAAATAATTCAGAGAGTACAGGACCTGCCCATGAAGGCCACAAAACACACTGGGTAGATGCAATAGAGCTGGTCAGGGTGCCCTTTGTGGGTAATAGCACATTAATAATACATATTGCACGTTAATAGCACACATTTCTGTAGCTCACAAAATAGATGGATGTGTCAGCTACCTCAGCTTGCCTCACAGTTACAAGGTATTCAGAGTCATCTGTGAAATGCTGTCCAATTAAAGCCGATTGCAGCGTTGGAGGTATTCATTTTCCTACATAATTAACACTCTTTCTCTCTTTGTCCTTCACCAGTTGAATTCTTTCAACCTGGGGACTCTGTCGGTTAAGGTTTGGAGAATTTTCAGGTGTTAAGAGTGTAAGAATATGGCTATGAGAGGGAATATTATGTTCTAAGAGTGGATCTTTTTACTGCAGTACTAAATCCTAAGAGATAGCAAATAATGCTCATCCCGATTAAAGTTTGGAAAGAAGAACATAATTGTTGGCATGTCTGTCTTTTTTGGTCATGTACAGCGTTCAACTCAGGCAGTGACAGGTTTATCTCTGGATTTGAATGTCAATGCCATGTTGCATTTACAGCTTAATACAAACAAGCAGAATTCTTTTGTGCTTCAGTGAGTGAGTGTAATTGCTGACAGATGTGAGTTTTAGGTTAACATTCCTGGATTGCTCACCATTTTCAGAGTTCCCCCAAACCAGGCTGCAGCACGAGCCTCTGGTTCGGCAGTGGGAGGGGTGAGGGCTGGACCTGCAATACAAACAGGCAGTGGAGGCAGGACTTCCTAGAATGAATATCCTGAGCTAGAAGGAAACCACAAGGATCATTGAGTCCAACTCCTGGCCCTGCCCAGGACACCCCAACAGTCCCACTCTGTCCCTGAGAGCTTTGTCCAAACCCTCCTGGAGCTCTGGCAGCCTTGGGGCTGTGCCCACTGCCCTGGGGAGCCTGGGCAGTGCCCAACCAGCCTCTGGGGGAAGAACCTTTTCCTAATATCTGTCCTAAATCTCCCCTGACTCAGCTCCAGCCATTCCCTGGATCCTGTCCCTGCTCACACAGAGCAGAGATGGAGCTGCCCCTCAGGAGGAGCTGCAGACCCCAGTGAGGTCTGACCTCAGTCTCCTCCTCTCCAGCTGAACACACCAAGTGCCCTCAGCTGCTCCTCATGTGGCCTCTCCAGGCCCTTCACCATCCTCATGTCCCAACAGCTTTAGACCCTTCTTCCATTGTGTCCCCCCAAACTGCCCCAATATTCAAGGTGAGGCCGCCCCAGGGCAGAGCAGAGCGGGACAATCCCCTCCCTGATGCCCCAGGACAGGGATGTCCCTCCTGGCTGCCAGGGCACTGCTGACTCAGGGCCAACTGGCCACTGATCAGGACCCCCAGGGCCCTTTCTGCTTGTTATATTATTCTTGTTCTTCTTATAAAAACCTTAGAAAGCATGACTCTGGCCAGCAGCCTGGGGTTCCCCATGGAAAAATGCAGCTTTGACACATTTTCTATGACTTAATCATCCAGATACAAGTCAGGTACTCTCGATGCCATGCTGGTATACTTTTGGTAGTTCAGGATTACAGTAAAATTTACAGCCTGTCATTCCAGGGTTCCACAAACCCTTTCCTGTTCTATGATTTTGCATCTTATGTGTAAGAAAATCCTGTTGTTTTCGGTGAACAACTGCACAGAAAGAGATCTGATTTAAGACATTGTCCCCCCCATGTACAAGAGAAGCCTGAAGAAATCTGTGTATTTTTATACACCAGATATCTAGAATAAGTACTGTAAAAATCCCTCTTTCCTGTTGAATACTATCAGAGCCCTCTGAACTTTTGACAAATTTGGTTGCTATTGCTCTTGTGAGTCTAAAACTGTTCACACATCTTTTCCCCATCCTTCATTCCCTCTGAGCCTTTCAGCTGTTATGTGAGCTGAATTGGGGGTGCCAGAGTACTAACACTGAAAAGGAGGACTAGGTCTATGGGGGTCACAAAGTTTAACCATTTTGTGAACTGCCCACAGTGCCATGGAGTAGCCTCTATCCCTGGGCAAAAAAACCCTCCAATTCTTTAATACACATGACACCAGTTTGAACCTGAGCTTGAAGGGAGCACAGGCAACATGGAGGCAAAACTGCATCACAAGTCTAGTTTTGAGAGTGAAGGCATTTTCATCAGGCTGGGTTGGTGTGAACTCAGTATATAATTACCAGTTCATTTCTAAGCCAGTTAGTGGTCAGGATGCAGCACTCTCACCGCTGCAGCCTGGGTTCGATTCCCAGTCAGGGAAAAACTCCCCCGGGCAGATGGAGCTCGTCAGCCCTGTAAGGCCATCCATCTCAGAGAAGGTCACTCTAAACAAACCTACGTCCTGAGGACCTCGCTGCCACTGTCCAAGCTCACTTGGCCCCGGCAGATGAACCTCAGGATTAAAGGGTGGGCTCAGTTCAGCGCACACTGTGTCTCACCTAAAAAATCCACTGCGCAGGCTCGAAGGGTAAAGACCTTTCCCAAATCTTCGCTCGCGAAGACTGGCCATACATGGTGAAAGTACTCTCAGACAGGATGGTTTCACAGGTGAAATGGTGTTCTCTGACCAAGCTCTGGAAGCTCTCCCCCTGACTTCGCAGCTTCCTCAAACTTAGCTATGTCAAAGCTGGGCTGAGTCTCATTCCTTTAGAAGCCTTCCCTGGGCTATAGGCAGAGAGAAGTGACCACTGTTTGAATTTTCAGAGCAATACTTTGAGAAAAAAAGAGCTGAAGTTCTGCAGTAAAAACAAGATTAGCTGGATGAATAACAGATTTTAAGGAGGGAGGGTAATGGATATATCCAATAACAGAGGAAAGATCCCTGTGTGTCTATCTTATAAATATGCAAGTTGGAAGAGTAGTAAGAATCTGCCTATGATATTGGTGTAAGAAATTAAATGAGTTTCATTTCTCTGAGTTTAGAGACACATTGCCTGTAGCTCTTGTATCAGCCTAGCTCTGGAAGCCCAGCTTTCCTGTGAGGAATTGCTCACATTTCTGTAACATCGGCCCAAGGTGATGCAAATAGCACAAATACAGGCATATTCTGTAATTTTTCATACAAATGGACAATTTTCTTCCCTGTGAAGCACTGCACGTCTTCAGCTGCAGAAGCTGAGCCCCTCTCTGTCAGGTACCACTCTGCAGCAGTTTTTATGGCTGCATTGCAAACTGCAGGAGATGCTCCTAATCCCAGTGTCTCCCTGGTTCAGGCAGACACAACGTGAGACTTGCTGCTCTAAGTAAAGTTCTTCCACAGTAACGAAAATAAGGATGACGTTGCACACAAGGCTCAACCTCAGCATCAGTTTTGCACAGAATAACCGTGGTGTTCACCTGCCAAGGGCACCCTTAGCTTTTCTCCAATTCATAGTTGTTCCCAGCTTTGTGCCATCACCCCCATTGGTGCTGCAAGATTGATGGAGGAAATTCTGTGCAAACACACTCAATCGAGAAGACGCTGCGTCACCGGGACGTCTTCAGGATGTTCATTGCAATGGAACCTAATTGGCAAGGTCACCATGGAACAAACCTCCCTGCTTTATAAGTTACAAATATGAAGTCTTTAGGAAAGTTGGAGAAGTGCTTTACCAGCACCTTTATTTTTCCTACCATAGATGCCTGGCCTCACAGGGTTCCTGTATGTCACTGTGCAGTATTGAAGGAATAAAGAAGTTACTGTACATTTAGCTGAGGAGAATATTTGGTAGAATTTGGGGGGGAGACTGTGCTTCAAAAGAGGCAAAGAAGCACCAAATAAAGTATGAATGCTTAATTAAAACAAAAGGGGATGTAAATTTTGCTGAAAAGAATGCATTTAATCAACTGACAGCAGAGAGCTGGGATTTATTTCTATTGCAGTAGTGCCTTGAAATCCCCCCAGGATGTGCTGCCATTGTACAGGTGGTGCTATACAATGTGCAGAATGGAACAGTGCTTGCCTGGAAGAGCCTCCTGCCTGACTGAAAAGAGCAGGAGAACAGGGTGATGGTATTTACTCCAGAAAACTAGGGAACCGAGGCCTGGAAGAGGTAAATGAATTAGTCCAAGTTGAAAACAAAATCTGTAATAAGCAAGAGAACTGGACACAGCCCTCCTGCATCCCAGAGCACTTCAATAAGCTTTTGCATTTTGATTGCTAGTAGGACAAAACATAACTTGTCATTTATATAAGACATATTTTAATGCACTTTAGGAATTTAATAAACCAGACTTTTTCCCTGTGAGGGTGGGGAGGCCCTGGCACAGGTTGCCCAGAGAAGCTGTGGCTGCCCCTGGATCCCTGGAAGTGTCCAAGGTCAGGTTGGACAGGGCTTGGAGCAAGTTGGGTGAGTGGAAGGTGTCCCTGCCCATGGCAGGGGGTGAGACTGGATGGTCTTTGAGGTCCCTTCCAACCGAAACCATCCCATGATTCTATGATTCTATGAATTTAATATTGAGCATAGAAATGAATCCCAGGCTTTTGCAAAATTTTCCTTCAATCCTCTCCCAAATTCAATTTTTGAGTTCCTGTAAATCATTCTTTGAATGGGTAGTCAGGTGCTGAAGGAGCCACCTCTACTGTGTTTCTACTTGAGGATTGTTTTACATACATAAAGAAAACCGTGAAACTCTAAATCCCCACCTGTGGTGAGGGGTTCAGCATCAGACAGGAAGCTGGATCTATATAATAATGCTGCTTTCCCCTCCTGCCAAACCAACCCCAAAGCAAACAGAAATTATTGTAAGGTCTGCTGCTGTCCATCATGTTTCTGTGTAGTCCTGGCTGTGTTTGGACCTTAAGAATTCTTTACTATAGTTACATGCTAATTAAGTCTCTACCAGGTAATAAATCAAAATCTTTGAGATTTGTATGGTTATAGAGACTTAGTGGAGCGCTGCAAGATAATGTTGAAATTTGTGGATTCCATCAAGCACAGGAGAAAATGCAGAATATGTGCTAGAGGAGCCCATGGAGAAACCTGGGACAGTTATATACGTCCCAGGTTATTCTGCAGAATTCAGAGCACTGCAATCACCAGAGAACCATGGAATCACAGAGAGGTTCCAGTTGGAAAGGATGTTAAAACTCATCCACACCCCTGCCATGGGCAGGGACACCTTCCACTAGCCCAGGTTGCTCCAAGCCCTGTCCAGCCTGGCCTTGGACACTTCCAGGGATCCAGGGGCAGCCACAGCTTCTCTGGGCAACCTGTGCCAGGGCCTCCCCACCCTCAGAGGGAAGGATTCTTTCCCAATATCCCATCTAACCCTGCCCTCTGGCAGTTTGAAGCCATTCCCCTTGTCTTGTCACTACCCATCTTTGTAAAAAGTCTCTCTCCATCTGATGCCAGCTCCTGAGACACCCGAATAATTAACTCTCTGTTTTGACCTTATTTCCTTTCATTTTGAAATTCCAGGTACTAACTATTGAGCAGATCTGCTCAGAATTCTGTGTTGATAATTTGCTGTTATCTGGAAACCAACTTCTCAAAAAAAACACAACCTAACACAACGCAGCTCTAGACTTGATTGAAAAATGCAAACTACAAAATGCCCATGGTAACACTTGTGGAAATTTGAAACTTTTGTGACTATTGGGATCCTTTGAAAACCTGTGGCTTCTCCTACTTCATATCATACACGTAATTGCTTTTTTTGCAAGCAGTGCTTTCCATTTCTGATGCCTGATGCAAAAAGCTGCTTTGCCAAGTTTGTCAAAGACCCCAGACTTACAAACACAGTCTGAAATTTAAATGTATATAAGAAGGTTCAAATACTAATGTACAGTATTCCTAGAAAAACAGACCTAGCAAAGCAAGGATGAAATTTTAGTCTTAAATACATTATAAATGTTGCTGGTAGTGCTGCCTGTAATTAAGCTTGCCTCACATTTCCCATTATAAGCCCCTGTTTTCAGTGGCATAGAACTTTGCCAAATTTTAACTATTTGGGCTGAAACTTTCCATGCTGAATGTCTGCCTCAGATGAATTGTTTGGAAAACTTCAACAAAAAATGGTTTCACCATTTCTGGGAATGAAATTAAGAGACAAATATTTTCTTTTGCTCATGCAAACTTAATTCTGGCATTTCCTAAGTTTTGAGTGCTTCGGTTTGTAACCTTGATGTTTTTGTATATGTATGTTTACATTTCCCCCAGAAAAGGAAAGTTTATAGAATAATGCCTACATGGATATATTTGGATAGCTAGACAACTTTTATCTTGACATGAACACTGCAAATAATTTAATTAGGTTGGAAACAATCTAATTATATTGATTTACTATTTATCCTTGAGAAAATTGCTTGAGGCCTGACTTCAACAGGCTCATCTTTCCTAGGGGAGTGGACTATGGGTTAATTTTAAGATTGGTCTCTTAATCTAACTTTTATTTCAGTTCTTAGATACAAAGTATGGCCAGTGCTCTCCTCTTCCACTTTTTACTGTCAGGCTGAATTAAAGTTCACAGAACATTTTGATTTGTTGGAATGCACCTGCTATCACCCAAGTCTGGTTCAGTAGCAGGCTTGGGCTTTAGCTGTTTGAGGGGAGGTTGTCTTCTACATTGCCCTGTGTCTCTCCAGATATGAGACCATCCAGATACCCAATTTTAGATGGATCTCTGATGATTTCTACCAGCCAAAATTTGACTTACTACTCCCTAAGACAAAGAAGTTACAGGAATATCTCAAAGCTTGGACTTAATATAATGAGAAGGTAAGAGAATCTGTAATAGGTACTCAAAATACTTTGGAAAAAGATTGTCTTTTCTACATTCATATAAAATGGAGATGAGAGGTGAGATATCAGTCACCATTATGTGCAGCACTGCAGGTTTGTGCTGCTGGCTGCAAACTCCTTAAACAAGCAGGGATGAACACTATTGCTTTTGGAAAACAGCTTAGCTGGTGTTTCTGCTCATCATGCTGGTGAGAATTACTTCTGCTTGTGCTACCCCTGCCTCAGGCTGTTCCCTGTAGCTGTGTTTCAGTCCTAGCCCCTTCTCAGGAAATGTATCTGTTGGGAATAAACCTTGGCGAGAGTTTGGGATGTAGGGTTTTTAGCAGTATGGGTAATGCCTGGTGGTCCAGCTCTGACTGAACTGGATGCTTTAGTTATCCATAAGTTCCCTACCAGAGCGGGCACTACACAAACATAGTCACTGCCTAAAGTCCAAAATACAAGACTTACTGGGTGGGAAGGGATGGAGAGCTACTGTGACAGACCCTGGATTAGTCTGTGAGCCTCCAGCCAAGGGTGGAGTAGACGTGGGAATGTACAGCTGCATGTTAGAGGCCATCTCTGATCAGTGGAGGCATCACTTTATCTTGGCGTGCCTTTAAATTGTCTGTCAGGGTCTGAGCAAGCCTAGGAGTCCATATCAGCTTAGCATGACTGGCTCACATGTAGCTCCATGAGTGGCTGTTGAATGACAGAAGAGGATGTGAGTCAGTAGGGAAAGTCCTTGGGAGACTACAAGTGTGTCAGTGTTTGTCTGGGAGCTGCCCTGAGCGGGAACACGATGAGGGACAGGTGAGGTGGGAGCACAGGACGGTCTCCACGAGCCAGCAGGTTTGCAGGTGGATGGTGGACAAGTCACTACTGCTTTGATCCTGTGCTGGTCCCATCACCTGTGGGCTGAGTAAGCGGTGTCCTTGTGCTGGGGGGACACCCTGTGCAGCTGCACACCCTGGCAGAGCCCCCAAGGCCTCGTTATGTGCTTGTAATTTTTCCTTTTCCATGTCAGCTTTGTGTTCTTCCATTTCACCTCCATCCCTGTTGGTTGCTTCTGACTGTAACCGGGATCTGGTGCAGTCCTGCAACCAAAACTCTTCTCTAGATACAGTCCTCAAAACCTGCTGTCCCATGCTCAGGTTGTTTGGATACACAGTTACTGTGATGAAAACTTTGGGACATTTTCACATTTCCTGGCTTTTGTCAGAGATACTTATTTATTTTTTGTTTGTCATTTTTCATTTGTCAAAAATACGTCAGAGAATTGTGTTTTTCACCAAAACAAAGTTTGTAGTTGAGGCTTGTTGGATTCCTTCATGTTTTAGATCCAGAGTTTCACTGGCTTACATTTGAGAAATGGCAAAAATTCCAGGAGTATTTTGTATTGTGGCTCCTGGGAAGCACAGCAGACTGATGGGACCATTTCCATGGGAAGGGAAGTCTTTGAAGTTCCTACAGTTTTGGGGAGGACGCAAAGACGGGGAGACACAGAAGTGGAAAGCCTAGCTCAGTGCTATGGATGAGCCAGGCTTTATTAGCTGGTCATTGCAGGGACGGGACTGTCCCCACTGGCCTGTTTGTGGTGGGGACTGAAGAGACTCAGCTGGTCCCCGGGGTGTGTTGAGAACGTTTTGGGTGGACAGTGGTGCCGGTGTGCATGGTCCATCCTGCTGAGCAGAGCCACGCTGGGCTCCTGCTGCTGCCTGGGAAAGGGTTCAGAACCTGGCAGTGCAACCTGCATCTTTGGGCCAACAACAGCCCAGGCAATTCAGTGAAGAACACATTTAATTTAGTGGTACCCTCAAGGTAACCTCTATTTTTCTTGCAGGTTGGTTTTACTTACTGGATAGAATTTTTTATGGCCAAAACCCCCCACTTTCTTGTTGAAGTATTTGAGAAGTAATTAAGATGGATTGGTTTTTTTTGAAGAGCAGATTTGTTGGGGAATCAGACAGGTGTGGAAATTATATCACTTGTTGGGTTAACATCGTTAATTGCCAGGGGTTTTTAGTCGAACTGCCCAGGAAATCCTTTTGAAAAAAACAAATGGTGCCAGTTTGATCCATTTTTCTGTATTATTGGCAAGAGCTGTGACAAAAGTGAAATCATTTTCTGTCTCTGTGTTGCAGGTCCAAGGCAAAAATTTCTTCCTTTCACAGCTTCTTGTGTACTTACCACTAAGTAAAATTAACTCTGAATCAGTGTAGGTTGAGCAAAAGAACATGCAGCTCTATAATCTGCCTTAACTTCCCCCTGATGCTGGTAGTGGCTGCTCTCAAAATTGGTGCTGTTCCCCCTCTTCTAATGGGGGGCACTGTCCACTAAAAGAAGAAAAATAAAAGACTTTGCTCCAGCCTATCAAGGCAGGAACTACCAGAGGACTATAAACTGCATTCCCACTTCAAAGGTTTTTGAGCTCACTTGGATTAGACTCCTGTCTGGAATGCTCTCCTGTGGAAGGGCTCTCTCCAGCAGCTAACGAGCTTGGCCCTGTTATGTCTCTGAACTCAGTCCCTCTAAGCTGGGAGCGGTGGGATGCACCCAAGGGGAAGTTGTTTGTGTAGCATTTCCCCTGAAATGTTGTTTCCATTTTGCTCCCTTCCTAAACCAAGTGTGCATTCCTTCAAACTGCATTTCGCGGATGTGGCATTTCCCTTCCCTTCATTTCCTCAAGGGATGTTGACGTGTTATTAAACATCTGCTTTGTTCTGCTCCAGAGGTGGGTGCCCCTTCCCCTTGCAGCCTTGGGGCTGTGCCCACTGCCCTGGGGAGCCTGGGCAGTGCCCAACCACCCTCTGGGGGAAGAACCTTTGGCTGAGATCCAACCTGAGCCTGCCCTGACACAGCTCCAGCCATTCCCTGGGGGCTGTCCCTGGTCCCCCCAGAGCAGAGCTCAGTCCCTGCCCCTCCTCTGCCCCTGCCCAGGCAGTTGAACTGCACTGAGGTATCCCCTCAGTCTCCTCCAGCTGAACACACCAAGTGCCCTCAGTGTCCTCACACCTTCAAATCAAGGCCCTTCCCCATCTCTTTGCCCTCCTTTGGACACTCTCCAATGGCTCAATCTCTTCCTTCCATTGTATCCCCCCAAACTGCCCCAATATTGAGGTGAGGCCACCCCAGGGCAGAGCAGAGCAGGACAATCCCCTCCCTGATGCCCCAGGACAGGGTTGTCCCTCCTGGCTGCCAGGGCACTGCTGACTCAGGGCCAACTGGCCACTGACCAGGACCCCCAGGGCCCTTTCCCAGCACTGCTTTCCAGCCTCTCATTCCCCAGTCTGTCCGTCCATCCAGGGTTGCCCCATCCCAGGGCAGAATCCAGCACTTCCCCTTGTTGAATTTCCCGTGGTTGGTGACTCCCAGCCCTCGGATCTGTTGGGGTCTCTCTGCAGGCCCTCCCTGCCTTTGAAGGAGTCCTGTCAGCTTTGTGTCACCTGCAGACTTGCTCAGTGTCCCCTCCAGTCCTGTGTCCAAGCCACTTAGGAAGGTGTGGAAGAGCGCAGGGCCCAGGCTGGAGCCCTGCGTGGCACTCATGGGATTGCTCAGGGATTGCCAGTGCAGGAGCAGGGTGTCTGTGGCTGATCTGGAAAGGCTGTGTTGGGTACCTGGGATTGCACGCCCCACATGTCTCTGCTGCCACTGTTGGAACCCATCATACAGCTTTTGTTCTCAATTCAACAAAATACTGAAGTGACTCTGTACCTTCATTTACTGAACCTCAAACATTTAATCAAAACCTGTTGTATGGAATAAGAGCCTTAAGCAATTAGGTTTTCTTCAAGAATATTTCTTGGAATAAATATGACAGGAAAGTCAACTTCATCCTAATTGTGTGTCTGCACACACTGCAGTCCTTGCTTTCCTCTCCCAACTGTTCAGTGGGCTTTTTATACATTTTTTGGTTCAGCAAAGGGACTATCTTTTACTGTTATTTCTGTAGCCTTCTAGGTCTGCAATAATGCCATAATGAAAATGATATCTGTAATCTTAATGGGCTTCCAATTAATGTTCTGCTCCTTCCTAGGAGTATCTCTGTTCATCACACAACATCCTTTTAGAAAAGTTTAGAAAACTAAGAATTTATTTATAGAGGAGTTCACAATATTCTATATAGGCAATGATTTAACACTACATAAAAAGTGTTCCATTATTAAAATTTTAAGTACTGTTATGTTTTGAGACTGGGTTTTTTTGAGTTTTAGACTGTGCTTAAGTGCTGCTGAGATCTTTCTTATGGACACCACACAAGAAATAATCCAAGAAGGAGGGCACTGCAGAAGCTGTAGATGAGTCAAAGCTGGGCATTGTATGCTCATTTTCCCAAGGAACTCTCCGTCAGTGTGTGGAGAAGCAGTTTCAACATTCATCTGTTTTCACTGTGACATAATTACTCAGTACTTTGGTCACTTTATTCAGTTTATAATTTGCTAAATTGTTTTGGGTTATGCTCCCAGAAGGGAGAAAAATCTGAATTGAAGTATGTGAAGAAAAAAGTATTGAGTACTAAAACAAAATAAAAATGAATCAAAAAATGAGATTATTCTGCTTATTTAATATTAAATGCAGCCCAACTCTGTCTGGGAAAACGTGATGTTCTAAAGGTTTTGAAGAAACCCTTCCCTGCTGCTGTGAGCCAGTGCTGTTGTGAACTTCAGGGTTCCTTCTGGTATGAAGATGCTAACAGTGGTTTTGAGCGTCTGCAGCAGTGAGATCTGGGCTGCTTTGGTAGAAGTCCTGCTAATTTTCCCAGGTCAGGATCCTTCTTTCCTGATGCCTTCAGTTTTTCCTCTCGGTTTCTCAAAAACTTGTCTCAGTTGGTCTCCAAAACCTGTTTTCTGCTCACAGACATCTCCAGAGTTCCTGTGGGACTGACAGTATTTACCAGGTGTTGGGTGATGTTGGGATGCAGACCAAACACGTGAAAATATTTATATTATTTGTCAAGTGATTCCTCTTGTTTAATAACACCTGCTAAATGTTTTGGGGCTATTAATGATGTGTCCCCAAGGACCTGAGGAGGTCTGAGTACATACCAGCTGGTTGGTCACGTTTGTGGTGCCCACCCTGTGGTACAGAGCTCTCTGAGGGGCATGGTTTTATTTCTGATGTTACCCTAGACACTGAGATTACTCACATGGGATTATACCAGTGATGGGTTTGGTACAAAACATCTGTAAAAACTGGGGTGTCTGCAGGGAGGTTCTCAGAAAGTAGGGTTTTCTCCTTTTGGTGAAGTTGCACAGCTGTTAATTAATCCCTGAATTGCCACGTCACTTCAGTTTTGGAAGAATTCACTGCCCTTTGAATTCAAATATTGAATTCGACCTTGGGACCTGTAAAATTAGCTGTGTGTTTTCTACAACCCTGAATAAATTGCTCCAGTTCTTTGTGCCTCACTTCTTTTCCATATGTATTATAGACTCCTCAGCCCTCCAGAACACAGTTTCTATCAGTGCACGTTTGTACAGTGCCAAGCGTGGTGGAATCCTGGCTGCAAGTACATTCTCTGGAAGTTTTCCTTACTTCAGGTCCTCAGTCTCCAGCTTCCTACCAAAGCCTCTGGACTATTCATCTGGGTGGTGCAGAGAAACACTGCACTGTTAGTTATGTGCAAATAATCTCTGTGCCTTACAGAGCTTTTACAACAATTTGAGACCCTTCTGACCCCTTTTCTGAATTGTACACGTGTCTGACAATGCAAACTTGTTCTGAAGTTTTCTGGGAGAATCTGCAGAGTGTATCCCAGAATCACAGAATGCGCTGAGTTGGAAGGGACCCACAAGGATCATCAAGTTCAATTCCTGACCCTGCACAGGCCCATCCCCAACAGTCACCCCCTGTGCCCCAGAGGATCATCCAAACCCTCCCGGAGCTCTGGCAGCCTTGGGGCTGTGCCCACTGCCCTGCTGCCCACGCTGGGAGATCAGCCCAGGGCACAGGGGGTTCTGGGCTGGGTCATGTCCAGCCTCTCCCTCCCCAGCCCCTCAAGTCCTTCTCCCCAGGGCTGCTCCATCTGTTTGCCCCCAGCCTGGGTTGGTCCCAGGGGTTTCCTGACCCAGGTGCAGCACCAGCACTTGTCAGCCCTTGAAGCACCAGGTCTTGTTAAACCTTATGAGATTCCCATGAGCAAGGAAGAACAAGTCAAAGGCTGTGACAGTGAGCTGGACAGGCAGCCTCTGATTTTCAGGTAAAAGCTGGTCATCAAAGATGGTTATATACAGAATCTGCAATGCTTTGGATCTGTGTTGGCAGAAATAAGAGGTGAAAAACTCACTTTGGAAAGTATTAAACTAATTTCTAGCTCAACGATTGCAGTAGAAATCTGGGAGCGTGTTCCTGAATCAGTAATACATACAAAGTAGTTTAATAAAAAATCCTTACCTCTCCCTACAAATTGTGCTTCCACTGTTCCCTAGAAAGATTCAGTAGCATTGCCAATAGGCTGCATCATTACTTTCATTGTGTCAGATGCATCCCCAGAGCTGTGCTGTTTGAGACTTAGATTCTGACACAGCAGAAGCTGTATCTGGAATTGATAGATTGAAGGCACAGTCTTCCTGACAGACTTCTGGGGCTGTTAACATGAGGAATGGGCTTAACTCTATTTATTGGCAGATTTTTAAAAGGAATCCTAGAAGTATATTACATTGGCTTACATTGTTGACATAAGGAGATTCTGTCCATTATGAAGAAAGCTAAAACTGCAGAACTGATGTTGAACTTTAGTTTAGATTTAGAAAATTATTTTAAAGAAAAT
>NW_021939882.1:12018440-12032746 GCF_001715985.3 Manacus vitellinus
AAGTAGCAGCTTGCTCATATCACAGGCTGTTTTCAACCCCAGAGATTCATCTTGCCCTTCTCAAACAAAAGAGGAGTTCCCTCACTCCAGAGACGCTGGATGTAGCAGAACAGGCTTTCAGACCAAACGGGTGTTTCCCATCTGTTTAAAGGTTTGGCTCCCTCCTGATGGAATTCCCCTGCATTGTACTGCAGTTCAGTCCAGTGCAGTTCAGTCTTTGCAGTTAGAAAGTTTTTTCTAGTGTTCACTTCTTTATGTTTCTCAGTGTCTTTATCCTGTCATTTTGAGAAAAACTGTAATGCAAGTGGAAGCCTCTTTCAGGAGGCAGCAACTTGTCTTTAGGAAAACAACTTTAACATATATCAGACAAATATCTGCTTTTACTGATGTGATGCTGCTGTATTTCCATGTTCTACTGCCGCTTGTATACCGAGGTGAAAATTAAATAGATAGTTTGTTTTAACCTATAAGTACTTGAAGAATAATACCGTATCTCTTGGGTGTTTATTCCTCTAAACAACTTCAGTTTTTCTGGTGTTTCTTTGGACAATCTGTTCTATTTGTTCTCTTATGTAGTCTTGCAGATTCATATTTTTGAGGAGGAATTTTCAGAGCAGGCTGTAGTATTTGAGCTGAGGTCTATCTGATGCAGAATTCAGTACATCTTTCACACTACCTTTTCATGTGTACATTTTTTTCTGCAATATGATGTTGTTCTGTGGTTTGTGCTGAGGCCCCTCCAGGGCTGTGTCCAGTTCTGGGCCCTCATGGAAGAGAGACATGGAGGGGCTGGAGCGTGTGCAGGGAAGGGAACGGAGCTGGGAAGGGGCTGGAGCAGCAGGAGCAGCTGAGGGAGCTGGGGGGGCTCAGCCTGGAGAAAAGGAGGCTCAGGGGGGACCTTCTGGCTCTGCAACCCCCTGACAGGAGGGGGGAGCCGGGGGGGTCGGGCTCTGCTGCCAGGGAACAAGGGACAGGAGGAGAGGGAACGGCCTCAGGCTGTGCCAGGGGAGGGTCAGGTGGGACATGCGGAGGAATTTCTCCCTGGAAAGGGTGGTCAGGCACTGGCAGGGGCTGCCCAGGGAGGTTTGGAGTCCCCAGCCCTGGAGGTGTCCAAGGAAGGCCTGGCTGTGGCACTGAGTGCTCTGGGCTGGGGGACAAAGTGGGGATCAGGCACAGGGTGGACTTGATGGGCTGGGAGGGCTTTACTAACCTTAATGATTCTGTGATTCTGCTGCTTGATGTTCATCTTATTCAATTATTAGATTATTAGATACTATTCTGATAGAATATTCCTTTATACTATACTATACTTACAGAATATTCTACTATAATCTCCTAATTTGCTGTGGGAAAAAAATGCCTTCATTCTTGTGGTATAGAATTTTAATTCCTCAAATATTAAAATATTAAGATTTTAAACCCAAAAGTTTATTTTATAGACACACACACGCAGACACAATATATTTGATGGTATCTTTAGTTGTGTTTGCCAATGGAAATACTTACTGACAACATTTTAAAACTTTGCATATCTTAGAGATAAAAAGCTATATTCTATCCAATTATTTTGTTTTTCAAATTTTTGGACAAAGTTCTACACAGGCTAAAACCAATCAAAATATTTTTATTTGTAAGTAGGTTAAAAGTGTAATGTAAAAATATCTGTAAATTGTTTCAACTGGGATAAAATGTAAAGGCATATGTATATATTCTATACGATACTACATATAAGGCATATATCTATATATCACATATATATGTATATATAAGACATATATATTCTCTAAGATATTTTCACTCCTGTCCTTGTTGTCCTATCTGCTGCTTTTGATACTTTAGGGCATGAACTCCGTGTGTGAACTCCGTTTTCCCATCTCCATACCCTGCCTGTCTGCTCTTGAAGGAAATGACCTGCTCTGACATGACTTGCTCTTGAGAAACTCATGTTGGCTATCAGTCATCTCTGCCTCTTGCTTCAAATGTTTGTGTAATGATTTGTTCCAGCATTTTTCCAAGAACTGAAGTAAAGTGAAAAGGCAATTGCAGCAGTCTCTGGAACTTTCAGGTGCCAAGTACCCTGTGACGTGATGCATCTGGGGTGGTTCAGCCCGAACAGTGGATCTATTTATGTCTCTCCAGCTCTTCTCTCCCAGTGCCCAACTGCACCTCTTCCTTTCCTCTGCTGGGTTGTTCCACTCTGCCACTGCTGCTTTCTCACCCTCCTCACTTGAGTTTGTGGGTAAGATACACAAGTAGCTAAAATGTGTTCCAGGCAAAGCGCTGGGACTTTGATAGGAGTCATTCCGTGTTTAACACAAAGCGTACAAATCTTCCTGTAGTTTTAGTCGAGCTTTTGGCCTCTTGTCACTGCTTATTATTGTTGGTTTGTGTTTAAAAACAAAAGCACAAATAGCAAATAAACGGGCTTGTTAATTAAAGATTCTCTTGTGGAATTAAATACCAAATAGCCTTTCCTTCAGGGCTGTGGCTGTTCCTGAAACCTGTCTGTGCCCTGTTTCTCTGCAGTGGTTGAAATATGTCAGGCAGGTGTTTCAAAACTCCTTATGCTGCAGGGAAATATACTCTGATGTAATCTGCCTAATTTGACTCTTTGAATTACTTTCAAGAACACTTGCTGTTTGTAATGGAAATAGCTCCCCAACCACTTCAGAGAGGACTTTGTAATGTGAGCTGGTAAAACTCTGCAGGTGTAGTGCTTTTCTTATTTTATTTAACATCTTAGGTTTGTTTACTTTAATGTGTTACTGAAAAAGTGACATAAAAGTGGTTTAACAAGTCGTTTTTCATTTGAAAAATGTTTTCTTATTAACAAAGTTAACATCCAGTATTCTGCAATAGAACTACCGACTCCAGGAAACCACATCTTGCCCAGGAGAGTATATTTCCTGAGGCTGAAATTCCCCCAAGACTTTTGTTTGAGATTGTACATACCTGAGGCATTTTGGCATAAGCATCAATTAAAAAATGGGAAATGGTGTTTTCCTTGCTAATTTTTGGCTACTGAATGGAGGTTACTGAAAGCCCTGTGTTTAATTTAATTTATTTTTTTTCTTCAATTTACTCCTCTCTCCACCCCCATCCCCATCATGTAAGTTTATGAATTAAGCTGGGTTGCTTCAGGAAAAAGATCCTGAGATGTCAGAGTTCATCATCTGGACTATGGAGTTCATTGACTCTGTAGGGTTGGAAATGACCTCCAATGTCATCGAGTCCACCCTGTGCCCCATCCCCACCTTGTCCCCGGCCCAGAGCACTCAGTGCCACAGCCAGGCCTTCCTTGGACACCTCCAGGGCTGGAGACTCCAACACCTCCCTGGGCAGCCCCTGCCAGTGCCTGACCACCCTTTCCAGGCAGAAATTCCTCCTGAGGTCCAACCTGGTCCTCCCCTGGCACAGCTGGAGGCCGTTCCCTCTCCTCCTGTCCCTTGTTCCCTGGGAGCAGAGCCCGACCCCCCCCGGCTCCCCCCTCCTGTCAGGGGGTTGCAGAGCCAGAAGGTCCCCCCTGAGCCTCCTTTTCTCCAGGCTGAGCCCCCCCAGCTCCCTCAGCTGCTCCTGCTGCTCCAGCCCCTTCCCAGCTCCGTTCCCTTCCCTGCACACGCTCCAGCCCCTCCATGTCTCTCTTCCATGAGGGCCCAGAACTGGACACAGCCCTGGAGGGGCCTCACTGAGAGGGACAATTTTTAACAATGGAGTTAATCAGTTGTACCTGACCAAAGGTTGTACATTTTGAGCAAATTGTAATTTAGAAAAATAGAACCCCCCCTGTGTTGGTAACTTGAAGATGATGTTCAACATACAACACCATTGTAGTAATGACACACAAACACATTTAAGCTGGAAAAAAACAAGTGAAAACTCATAATGAAGAGCCAGTGCAGTCCTTGGTTTCCAGATACTGCTTCATCCTGCCAGTGAAAGTGCATTCCCAGCTTGGTTAGTGCATTAGTTACCTTTATGGGCATATTTAAAGCTATGTTTCAGTGGAAATAAAAAGATTACCACAATAAAGTGTGGTGTTTCCAGGAAATATGATATTTAGTTGTGGGCTTTACCAGGGACAGCCAGTTTCAGTAGATTTTTTTGTTTAAATGGTCCTTTGCTGTATTTCATCACTCATGTTGCTTTGAACCACTCTGAGTTTAAATATACAAATACTAATTCAATCTTTCAAACGCCTGCCTTTGCACCTGCCTGGGGGCACAGACTCCTCCTTGGTATCATGTCAGGCTCAGTAGTCAGTTTTAAACATCCATAAGGTGGTTAATTCAGAACTTCAAGCACAGCTCTTGTTTCTCAGTCAAGAGAAACTACTATTTGCCCTTGCCAAGTCTGGAGTTTTAAATCAAAGCCATTTTTGAATTATCCGAGCACCAAAAAAAAAAAAAAAAAAAAGAGGATCTGAAAAATAAAGTTGACAGCTGTGAGGGTTTTTTTCCACATTCATCTACCTCAAACAGCTGAATGGATTTTATAAGACTTTCCAAAAATATCCCCCTCTAAGCTAAGGGCAGAGTTAGTTAAACAGCAGAAAAAATTAGTAAATCTACTACAACTCACTTTCTGTTTTGACAACTCTTGTCTCTTCCTCACTTGCCTACTGAGGTAATTTACACCAGTGTGTTTTGTTAGTACTGGTATTTCAGGGATGGCTGCTCTCCATGTGAGTATCTGTGTTTATAAAAAGGTTTCTTGCAATTCATTATTTTCCAGTGAAAGGAGTGGGGTGTTAGTCAGAGGTCAAACCACTGACTGGAGCAGTCACAACTTGTGAACATTTTCTAGCTGAAGTTAAACCCTGAGGAGTGACCCACAGACTGAAACAATTCTGACCAAAATATAAATTGCACCATGGCAATGGAAGAAAAGCATTTGTAAAAAAAGTTACCTTCCTTGTGTGAACAAAAAATACAATTATTTTCCAACATGATGCACAGGGAAGGAAGAATAGCTACTATTTCCTGAAGAATAGATTTGCCAGCTCTGAGTGTACCCAAATTTCTGTCCCATTAGTTGCTTTAATGGGGAGCTTACAAATGAAAGTCCACACTATCTTTGAATTTCAGTGACATTGTGTGGTGTGTAATAACTATTTTCCTCTGACCACTGTCCCTGTGAGCTGTGTGTGCACACCCAGGATTGCCATGGCCGGTCTAATTAGGTGGAATAAAGAGTTGAGAGCAAGCAGTGCCCCCATCCCCTTCCCTTTGAATCCCTAACGATGTTGTGCTCTATAATCTGAACACATCAGTGGGAAGCTCTAATGAATTAGCTGGTGTTTGTTCCTGCAAGTGTGTATTTTATTACAATAGGCACATCTGGGGAGCACCTCATGCTCTGCAGCATCCGCAGAAAAGGACCTGCATTCCAAACCGTAGGTTTTCTTGACTTGTAAATCTGTTTTTATGAGGTGTATGTGTGTGCCTGCCCCAGGAGAGGGAATGCTGTTTCCAAACGGGCATTTGGATACCATATGCTTAGAAAATGCTGGCTATGGCTCAGGAAAAGTCAAGTTCTTCCTCCTAGTAAGTGCTGTGGACCTTCTTAGTGAATGGTTTATCTCTGGAACGTACTTTGAGGAATGATGAGCAATAGATGAAAAGCTTGAGTTGCTGTCTGTGAGCTGGTCTGAAACAAAGTTGTTCCATAGGTCTTGAAATTGAGGTTCATAGCTGAAGTATTGCCTTTCCATGTGCTCAATCAAAACCACCTTGAAGTCAGCAAAAATATCCCTGTATAGTCAAGTGATGTGAATTTGGGCTCATAAGGGTTTGGTAATTGTATGTCATTTATTAATTGAATCTAATAGTTTCATTTGTAAAATAGAACTACAGCAAGTGTTCTGTTTAGATTCAGCTTGACCAGAGACTGTGATATCCCAGAGCAAAAGTCAAAGCATGGTTGCTGGGACCATACAAATGTGGGGAGCATGAACTGCTGGACATTTGTCTCTTTGCAAAGCCTGTATATAGATAATTTAACAGCTCCTGCCAGCCCCCCCCCCCCCCAAAATATTCTACTGTTTTGAAAGGCATGAAAATGATATAAAAAAATTTATAGCATGAAAGAACCAGATTGTAGATATAAAATTGGCCTCATTAGGACTGTAGTGTAGGATTTGGGTGTTTTTTATCCCTGTGGATGAGTAAACCTGTAAAACTGAGCCCTGAGGAGGTGTGGGATGGAACAAGGAGATTCCTGCCCTAATGCTCAGAGCAGGAAGCGTTTCCATGGCAGTTAATACTGATGAGCTGGATTTAGGGGGTGGAGAGATCTACACAACTCTGTAGCGTAATTCTAATTCTTCCCTCCCTTCTCTGTGTTCACATTGCACCCCTTAAATAGTTTTGTGCTCCAAACACCCCAGTCTTTTTGAGGTGCTGTTGTATAGCAAAAGGCACCTTTAGTGACCTGTGGTGAGGACAGTCTCCCACCCCCAGGGGTGTGTTGGCTCAAAGGCTCCAGGCTCAGCCCAGTCCCTTGGGCTGGGGACTGGGAGGCAGTGAGGGGGCAACACTCCTCACAATGAGTGTAAGGATAGTTCTGACCCAGGGTACTGGTCTGTTCCTGTGCCTGTGTGGGAAGGACTGGCCAATTCAGGTGCCTTTTCTTAAGCAAGATCCCTGGATATGTTTTTTCTCTCCTTATGTGTGGGTGGATCTGTTTATTGCAACTCACTGCCTTAAGGGAGTTGTCTCTCTCACCTGCAAACCTTCCACTCCCTAATAAAGCAAGAAATCACAGAATAACAGAATGTGCTGGGTTGGAAGGGGCCCACAAGGATCACCAAAATCCAACTCCTGACCTTGCACAGGTCCATCCCCAAGAGTCACCCCCTGTGCCCCAGAGGATCAGCCAAACCCTCCTGGAGCTCTGGCAGCCTTGGGGCTGTGCCCACTGCCCTGGGGAGCCTGGGCAGTGCCCAACCAGCCTCTGGGGGAAGAACCTTTGGCTGAGATCCAACCTGAGCCTGCCCTGGCACAGCTCCAGCCATTCCCTGGGTCCTGTCCCTGTTCATGTGGTCAATGGATTAACTTCCATTAGACAGGAGGTATTTCATTCTTTCATTTGCTGGGGAAAATGTGACATGAGTGTGGTGGTAGTGCCTAGAAAGAAAAAAAACAAGGAAGAAAAATCCTAAATATACCCTGGATGCTTGGGATTGGCAGTGGTGTAGCTACTGCATGGGTTGCATAACTTACTGTGGTTCCCAGGCCTGTTGGGTGAGTGCAGGGAAGCTCAAGTGTTTTTTGTGTAACAGCTCAATGACAGTGGAAAACAACGCTGGATGAAGGAACAGTAATGCACACAAGCAAATGCAAACATCTATTTACATGTGTAAATACATGTTTTGTCAGCCAAGAGGCAAGGAAAAGTCCTTACTGCAGTTCCATCAGCTGACAGGAGGGAATACACAGCTCCAGGGCTTGCTTGTTCCACCCAGAGGGAGGATCTCCTCCCCACGTCCACCTTGGTGGCTCTTCAAGTTCAGGAGGAATGAATTCCTGAGATACTTATAGTCTGTGCCTGTAGTACAGAGTGCTGGGGAGTTTTCACTGAAAATTTCCATACAAGCAAAGGGGCAAAATAGAATTTATCCCTACAAAGAAAAAATAAATCAAAATTTTGAGCTTTTTTTTTTTTTAATGGGTTGTGATCAAAAGCCAAATGGGTTTGTGTCTTTTAGGTATTTCTGGGCAAATTGCTTTTTGGAGCAACTTGGACTCAAAACTATTCCTACCAAATTACTCTAAGACTTTTGTTTTATTGACTTTTCACTGTTTTGTGCCTTCACAACAACAAGCCTTATTGAATAATTCTTCATTCTGATTAGGAAAATACCATTTTCTGAGCAGTGAGATGGTTTCTAGTGACTCCAGGGCACTTGTTGCTGTTGGCATGAGGTTGCAGATTTGTTTGTTCAAGTATTTCAGATAATTTTGTAGGATTTCATTGGAGGCATCTTTCTACTTCTTTTGCTCTCAGAGCTCTGCCTTCCTGGGCATCTCTGGCTTCCTGGTGGGTTCATCCAGGATGCTGCTCTCTCTGCTCAGGTTGAGATCTCACACACACTGAGCGTGTGTTCACCATCTGCCCAATTTAGAGCTGTCCACGTGTGTGACAGACAGATCCACACTTAAAAAACTTGTGCACAATGGTCAGACATGCCTGGGTTGTGCCCACTGGTGACTGTGTGGCCTCTGGCCAGGTGGAACCCATGGCCAGGTGGAACCCATGGCCAGGTGGAACACTGGAGCTCCATCAGAACAGAACCCTGTTTTCAAAGCAGTTTTCCTTTTCCCGGTCTGTTTGCTCTGGAAAGGATTCTGTGTGCAGGCAGGGGGGTTGTGGAGCTGTTTTCTGAAACTGAAATAAATGTAAAGCTTGAGTAGTTTTCCTGCCCAGCATGACTTGCCTCAGGGCTGACCTGAGGCTCAGCTGTGGGTGGAAGGGAGTTTTTCTGCCGTGGGAATGAGGGGCTGGTGTTTTACTGGGAATTTCGTTGAAGAAAGGGGGAGTCAGACCTGCTGTGCCCACCCTCGGCATGACAGGGCTGTGGCTGTTGCTGGTGATGAGGTCTGACCCTCTTTGGTCTGCATCAGCAGCAGCTGTTGTTAAGCCAAAAGTGTCTCCTGTTTCACTGCTGAGCAGGACTCAGCCTGGTTTTCCAGGCCCAGGTCAACTCAGAGCAAGTGGTGTTGACATTCATGAGTTTCACAACTTTCTCCCCTTCTTTGAAGGCCCTGCATGGAGAAATCACATGCCTGTATGCCCTTGTTTTGCTTCAAATAAATTGTTATCCCTCAAAGATGCTTGAGAAGAAAGGCCAAAAAGTATCTTTGAGTTCAGCAAACAAAGGACAAGTAAAGAAAGTACAGTCATTGTTTTTTTGAAACTCATGACTAAAAAGGCAGGTTTTTTATGTTTTGAAACCTGATGTTAATTAAGTACTTCTGGTTGCCATTGCTGGGTGAGTTGATCTTTCTTTTAGTTCCCCATCTGCAAAAAGGGGATAAATATTTTCCTACCACACAGAAAAATCATGTTGAAAATGTACTAAGTCCAGATACCAAGGTAGTGGTGACCATATAAATATCTAAGGTTAAACATACTTACACCAGGATTTGAAAATGCATTTTATCTCTAGCAATACATTTTCTGTCTCCTTTAACAGACCTGGTAACTCGCAATATTTCAGTGCTGAGAAAGCCATGAAGGCAGATTAATAACACTGCAGATGTTTTATTTTTGTATGTGGGCAAGATAATATCATTAATATCTGTCTTCCTTTGGCTGGTTTAGTGTGGATTTTGCACAGAAGACTATATTAAAAAGAGATTACCCTGCTATGACCCACTGAGTTTCCCTTTCCACCCAAAAAATATGGGAGAGAGCCAGGATGCTTTAGTCCAAATACAAATGGATGTGCTTCACCAGTGCTCTGGTATGCTTTGGAGTTTTAAAAATAGAATTGGAAATCAATGCAAAATGTCTGCTTTGCTACAACATCAGGGCTGTGAGTGCCCCAATGGAGGGCAGTGCTGGGGCTCAGCCTCCCTTCTGTCCAGCCGGTGTGATTATTGAATGTCTCGCTGTGGTCTGGCATAGTGTTGATATTTTGTGTCACTCCCACCTTTTTGTCATCTTTGTATCCCATTTCAGAAGAGGATTCTAACAAACCCAAGTTTCTTTGCACATGGATGATGGAGTTTCCCAGTTTTCACTGGAAATCTGTTGCATTTGTTTGGAGGTTTGCTGGGAGCACCTCTCAGGCTTTAACTGTCTGCTTTCCTTCAACTGAAAGAAAACAATCACATAAAATTTTTCTACAATTATCCTCTTTGCTTGCAACAGAGACCTTGTTATTTGCTGCTTCAGATGGAAAGCTACCAGAAGGCCTGTCATAAATGTAGGCCATTTTTTATAGAAAGCTTGTATTCCCTATTAATTTTGAGGTATTAATTTTTCTGCAGGCAGCTATTAAGTCATGTTTCACATGTAGCTCACTGAATGACCCAGTTTTCAGACTGGATGAACATCAGAAACTGTCCCTGATTTCAAAGGTCCATCTCAGAGCTATGTAACTGCACCCAAGACTATTTTGCAAATCAAGTGGAACCACAGCCAGGACATTTTCTTTCACACATAACCTGACCTGTTCAGAGGACACATTTGCCACGTTTGAGGCATGGCATGGATCATTTACCTTCAGTGAAATATTTGAAATGCTGTGAAATAGTTACTATAGCTGAGGGAATTAGAAACTGTCAACTGAAGCAACATAGTTACAGAAATAGTCTGTCTCTGTTTTTCTTAGAAGCCAAATGGGTTCATCCAGGAAACAAAATGCATGGAAATCACTGGTTGCAAGAGTCTTTTGGATTGCTGAAGTCTCTAGTCCAGAGGAATTATTGCTAGGAAACATTAAATGAGCCCACCGGTAGTGAAAGTGCAGAGATACCAAATTCAGCATCAGCTGTCCAGGCTCTGCAGCAGTGCAGGAATCTTGGAATGAATCATAGAATGCTTTGGGTTGGAAGGAACCTTAAAGCCCAACTCATTCCACCCCCTGCCATGGGCAGGGACACCTTCCACTAGCCCAGGTTGCTCCAAGCCCCGTCCAACCTGGCCTTGGACACTTCCAGGGATCCAGGGCAGCCACAGCTTCTCTGGGCAACCTGTGCCAGGGCCTCCCCACCCTCACGGGGAACAATTCCTTCCCAATATCCCATCTAAACCTACTCTCTATCAACTTGAAAAAATTGAAAGAGAAGAAGATATATCAAATTGGGAAAGTCGGTTTTGCAGGCGGGAAACTTGTTTTCTCCTGTATTACCATGAATATCCAAATGACTTTTGATGACAATTACGGATGTTTCACCTGGTCAGGGAAGTACCTTAAGGACTCCTTCAAATATATTGTCCTTTGCATATTTTAAAGTTTTCTGGGATAATTTGAGGGGATAAATAGCGAAACAGGGCACTGTGGTGTAAGGCTGGGGATGAAAATGATAAATCTGTGGATGTGGATCAGAATAACACTGTGTGTTCAAACAGTGTGGGCAGAAATGGCAGAGGGCTAAGGATCTGCTGTGAAGTACTTGAGAGCCAGAGGATTTTAATTTTAAATACCAGGATCTAGCGGTAAAGGTTGGATTAAAACCTTGTTTTTTGTGTCTGTTTGAGGCAGATATTTTTACACATGACATTGTGCTACACTTCTGACTTGACTTTACTGAGAACCATCACCCAAGTTGCACCTTTCTGGGAAGCTGGATTAGACTTCAGACATGCAGTAATGAGTTCCAATTTGGAAAGAATCCACTCCACAGTTGTCAAGAGTCAGTATGTATAAAAATCCCCAAAGACTTCACGAATTTCACATTTAGGAAGAACACCCCAGGTCTCTGCTGCACGACTCTGATGCCGTCGATGTGAACTGATTTGTCTTGGCAAGTAAGTGGGGGGAATATGAGAAGGTAGCAAATTGCAAGATTATGTGAAAAGCCTATTATTTCATTTTACCAGAGAGGTTCTCCTTGTTTCCTTTTCTCTTATATTACAATGACTAGTCAATGGTCTGATGGCTGTACTCGGGGATTAGTGTCACAGACAATTCATCATGAGTCAAATATATATTCTCTTGGATGAGCCATATTTTCTTGCTTATAATCACACTTTCATTGTGCACACTAGTCAGAGGAAAAGCTCTTCCTCATCAGTATTTGGTTGAACATACTTGTACCAGATGTAGATTAGTGAGGGCTTTTTTTTCCATCTGGGAAATATCAATACAGATGCCAGTTTAGCTTTTTAAGACAATAGAGAGATTGTATAAGGGTATTTTATACCTGTGAAGGTTGTGTATATGCCCTGTGCTGCTAATTCATCTCATCTCTCTGGTTTTCTCTAGGCAAACTACTTCTCTGTCAGTTTTAATATTTTTACAGTGATGTGGAAGGACTAACATTTAACGCTTCATAGGGCAAGGAAAAGGCACAAGCCCTAAAACTGTGCGTGGAAATTGCAATTTTGATCTGAAAGGAACAGCCCTAGAGATCTGCAAAACCAAGATGAAGCCCTTTGGTCTGTATTCAGAACTCTCTTGGAGCCTACAACTCTCACTGTGATGTATTTGCCAGTGTATTCTTAAAGGGCCTCAGCATCCAGAGCCTGGAAATTATTTGACTACCTTGCCTCTAAGTCTGCAGTACTTAATTGGGGCTCTCAATTCTTCACAAAACCTCACAGCTTGATACTGAGCTCTTCTCTGGGTTTTTTTAATTCTGAGGCTGTTTGTATGGGCGATATTTCCACAGTTTTGGTGTAACTGCTGTTAAAAGTCAAACTGTGCAGCAGGTTCACCATTGCAGGACTCCGGTCCAGTTTTCCAGGAACAGTGTTAGATTACAGAATCACAGAATCATTTAAGTTGGAAAAGACCTCTAAGTGTCAAGAATAGCTTCCTATCAGCAATTCCATGGAACACACAGAGGCACTGGTGGAATAACAACATACTGCACGTCCATGGGGGGGGGTAAATGATGGGCTGTTGGAGCTTGTTGGGAAGTGGATTTATTTTTCATGGACTAATAAGTGAAAAATAATGGGTTAATAGATGCTTGATACATCACCAAACTCTAATTTTGAAGTTGAATTCTGAAGTTGAGAAGATTCCATACTTTTAGCTATGTTCTCCTGTTTTTCATCTCCATCTTGCCAGGGTTGGGTGAGCTTTCTTGGATAGGAATGAGCTTTAAGATGTGCCACATATTTGGATGAATCTGAATTCTTTGTGAAACCTTTGGCCCGACTGCCAAACTCCTGTAAACTCCTACCAGCCCTGGTATAAAATGAGCAGTCTTTGGTTTGCTTGCATAGCCTTTAAGGAACTGTGAGCTGGGAATCAAAGTGCCAGTGTTGCTCTGGGCCTAGATTTGTGATTTCATCTGTGACTGGGAGCTGTAGATCCCAAACCAGTTATGTCACAAGTGGGATGAGGGAAGAACTAGATGTGGTACCCACATCCCTCCAGTGTTTGTGTCAGAGTGGGATCTGAGGATGAGACACTCATGTTATACATCAGAGGATTTCCACTGCAAAAATTAGTGCTGGCATGGCCTTCAAAATACTGAAAGCTCAACTAATGTTAAACATACTGAATTATTTTTGTTGTCAACCCAAATTCAAGGTCAATAGCAAATGGATGTAGTAGAGCTACAGATGCTGGACTGAGTAGCAACATGGTTTGTAGATTATGTGGAAGTTTTCAAAATAAGTCAATTCTGTGCTGGTGTTGGGAGGATGTATAGCTGAGCTGTGCTTAGGAACCTGCAGTAATCATCACTCAGGGCTCTCAGAGCAGTGGACTGAGTCACCAAATTGTGGAAATGGAGTTTTTATTACTTTTGTGGGTGATGGTCCCTTTGTTCTGGCAATTTTAAAATTCAGTTTCCCAGGTAAATCTCCAGTTTGAGAAAGATAAATAATTAGAGGTGTCAAATCCTGCTCAGTTCACCATTAAACCCACTACCAATCCTGTCAGTAGTGCAGCTTCTGAGGGTAAGTGTGGTTGCATGTTTTCTTGAAATGATTCTTGAAGTTATTGAGGCTCTGGGTGTAAGTGGTGAGGAAAAGGTGTGATAGAGAAGTAATTCCAGGGAGAAGGTCAGAGACACCCTCTAAGCTTAACTTAAACACATGGTCCAGTTTAAGTAGTACTTGAGTACTCATTTTACTTGCACACACGATCCCAGTGCCCTCAGCAGGACCCGTGTGCTGAGAGCAGGAGACATCTGGAAGCACCTTGCAAGGTAGGGCTAGTTAGAGGTCACACACCACAGAGAAAACCCAAAAAACAAAAAAAGAACGTTTTTCCTCTGTTTTTTATAGCATTTGGACTCGTACCTTCAGAGCTCAAACTAGGAGAGGAGTTTTCCAAGGACAGCAGAAGGGACTAGGCAGGGACTGTGGGTCTTTCAGCCTGAAGATTTGGGAACCGGGTGATTCCTGCCTTCCTCCGTGGGTGGGGAGATGTGCTGGCAGAGCTGGCTCCAGGCAGATTCTCTGGTTAACCCCAGCTCTGCCTGGTCAGTGCAGCAAGGCTCTGTCCTGGTGCTGGTGACAGGGGCTGTGGCTCCTGCTGGCACGGGGTCGGGTGCCAGCACCCTGAGCCTGTGAGGTCTGCCCTGAGGGAGGTGCTGAAGGTTGTGTCTGTAATGGCAGGAACCCTCTCACTGTTATTTCTGCACAGTGAGCTGGAGGAAGGATTGGTCACTGCAATATTG
>NW_021939882.1:12033162-12035387 GCF_001715985.3 Manacus vitellinus
GTTGGACTGGATGATCCTTGTGGGTCCCTTCCAACCCAGCAGCCAGTTGTGATTCTGTGATAGGATGTGATTAAGCAGGAGTGTTGCTGCGTGGCAGGAAGTTCTGGGCAGTTCTGCTGCTCAATGAGCTCTGAGACATACCTAGACATCCAAATTGCCTCTTTTTAAGAAGGCCAAATGCTCTTCCCGTTGCTGTTCTGGGAAGCTCATGCCACTGGGTGTATAACTCAGTTTGTTTGGAATTTCAGGATCAGACAAAATATTGTTATCCACTTCAGAGGAAAAGCCTCAGAAAAAGGAGGGAGGAAGCTGAATTAATATTTGGAAAAATGAAAAATGTTTAAAATATTTTTTGAGGAAAAAAACCCCAAACTCTCAATGAACAGTCATTCCACTCGGCCTCTGGCCAGTCTTGGATGTTTCTCTTCCAGAATGTCTGAGTATGAACAAATCACAACATGATCCTGGGAACTCTGCAGCCACACTTGTTATTCTGTGCATGGCATCAGGCACCATCTGCAGATGGAAAGACTGGAAAACTTTGCAGTTTCTAAACCTCACCTCATTATAGCACAGAGTACAATTAGACCTGTATGGACAGTTCATAGTTCCCAGGAGAGGGAATAAAGCAGCAGTGTTGTAGAATTCACACACAGCACAGCTGAAGCTGTCTTGGAAAACTAATACACTGAGTAGGTTTTGGAAGAGGTCACGGCCAGAAATAAAGACTTGTAAGAGAGAAAAAAAGATAGCTCTGTCATTTTTGGTTTTGATTTTGTTTTTGTTTTCTAATAATCAGAGCAAACTAACAGCAAATATGACATTGAAACTAATTTT
Source organism: Manacus vitellinus (assembly GCF_001715985.3). Taxonomy (NCBI): domain Eukaryota; kingdom Metazoa; phylum Chordata; class Aves; order Passeriformes; family Pipridae; genus Manacus; species Manacus vitellinus. The sequence goes on from NW_021939882.1 coordinate 12,034,000, forward strand.
GTCATTTCCAACATCTCATTATCTTCTTGTGGACAAAACATCAGAATCTGCCTAGGGATCTCCTTTATTAACATTGAATATCAAATTCCTTGGGTAAAACTGCCTCAATACAACCAAAAACCTTTCAGAGTTTGAGTTCTCTTCCAAGGAAAGCTTAAATCCCTTTGATAAAGAGAATTTGGCCATGAGCAGGGAGGAAATGTGCTTTCCGGGTGACAGCATGAGCATAACAGTTGGGATTCCAGCCTTCTGCTCTTCTAAGTTCTGTGTTTTTTTTTCTGAAAAAAAAAAAAAGTTTCATGTGTCTGTTGTACCAGTCTCTTTGCTCTGAAATTGAGTGGATGTACATGAATTCAGGAATAGTCTTATTTATCATCTGTTTAAGTGGATTTGAGATGTTTGGGTATTGTATAATCAAATATATGGCATTTCACTGAATTATTGGAGCAAGACTTCCAGCTTTTTGTGTTGCTGGTCTCACAGGCCTGGCAGCTGACTGGTGGGCATTGTTAATAAAGGAATATTTAGAAGAGTGTGAAAGCCTCAAGAAAAACACATGTTCATTTCAGCTCCTATTCTTTCCCAGTCTAACTAAAAATTCTAGCTAAAGCCTTGGAGACAATCTTCTGAATCCAGGTGGTAAAAGGTCATGGTGCTTTAATGTGTATAACCACAAATGCTGCTAATGCTCATAGAACTCTGCTCCCATTTCAGAGCTCAGCCATGGACTGCCTGCTGGATTAAATTCTGGTGATTAATTGTATGCTATTGGAGATATAATGGGTCCTTATTTTAAAAATTCATCAGCTGTTGAGCTCATTGAGGTCTTTTCATACATTCATCAGTATGAGCTCAGTGGGATTTGAAGTAGTTGTGTTTCCTAGGACAAAATGTTTAAATAAAACCTCATAATCATTCTGGAATTTGAGCTATGAGCTGTGTCATCTTGTGAGTATGTGCCTGTTCCAGACAAAGTCCTTCCTCACCCTGATCCTCCTGGCTGGATCCTCACCAGGTGAAGGTCTCACTAGAAAATTTCTACTGTGAACAGCACTTTCAAGCTGAGCATTGGTTCTGTTACTTCTTGTTTTCTCTGTGGAACCTCCCGACTGTAATAAGTGATAGGATGAAAGGAAACAGCCTCAAGTTGTGCCAGAGGAGGTTTATATGGGATACTAGGGAAAATTTCTTTGCTGAAAGGGCTGAAGGGGCTGGTGGGGAGAGGCTGGACATGACCCAGCCCAGAAACCCCCTGCCCTGGGCTGATCCCCCAGCGTGGGCAGCAGGGCAGGGGGGATTCTGCCCCTCTGCCCCCTCAGCTGAGACCCCCCTGCAGAGCTGCTCCAGCCCTGGGGAACAGCACAGGGAGGACATGGAGCTGCTGGAGA
>NW_021939882.1:12035781-12040703 GCF_001715985.3 Manacus vitellinus
CCCTGCCCATGGCAGGGGGTGGAATGAGATGAGCTTTAAAGGCCTCTTCCAATTCAGGCCATTCTGTGATCCTGTGATTCAGATGAGGGGTGGTGATAAATTTTAATAATTCTGTGGAGCTTAAATCTGCTAAAGCATTTCTGTCAAGCAAATCCCTCAGGCATATATTTTGGGCCTTTTCCAATGGAACCAAACATCTGTTTGTTGTTTTGTGGAACAGTGTCTCAAGAGCCCATGTTTCACCTAGAGAAGGGTGTGCTTGTACACCTTGTGTGCTCTTCAACCAGGAATTGTTAAAGATTGGTGCTGGATGCTCAGTGGGGGAGCAGCCCTGTGAGAGGCAGGCCCAGTCTGTGGTGAGAGCTCTGAGCCAGCGGGTTCCTACATCTCTGTCTAGACCGAAGAGGTTTGGAAATTTCAGATTAGCTTTGGATAAGCCTCTGAACTTCTGGATGCTTCTCCTTCCCAGATCAGACCTCTAAAGAGCTTGAGGTTTGTCCGTTGCTAATTTTCATGTGCATTACATTAGAAACCCTGAAGTGGAAATATTTCTTATTTTAAAAATAGAATAATAAAACAATAAATCAGAAGGAAAAGCATGCTGAAAAAAATGTAGAAAAACAGATGAAAAGCAAAAGGGGAAAGTCAACTTCGTAAAAATACCCAACATGCCAGGCCCTTCAAATATGATTTCCTGTGCATTACACTTTAAAAAGCACAATATTGCAGTATGGTCTCACATGAGGTGCCAAAAATATGAAAGAATAAAGCCTTGTTTGATCTCGAGAGTTGAATGGATGTCATCTGACCCATCCATGATCTGATCCTAGACCTAGGACATGTCAGATGATTTTCCACTCACTGAGTGTCTGCACCACTCCCTCGTCTCTCCCCCACCCTGTTTTTGGGCAGATAGTGCTGACACGCTTCCTGTTATGGGCTGCTGGGTCCTGCTCTGGAGCATCCTGGCACGGAGGGCCTGTGGCTTGGGCAGAGCACTTCAAAAGCACTTTCTGGCCCAGGGAAGAAATATTTTGAAGTGAGTTTGGATGCTTCCCAAAGCGACCTGCTCCAAGCAAGTAGAAAGCTTACATTATCTCATGTAAAAGCCCCAGCTCCTTTAAGGAACCTGCCAGAGGTTTATGGAATAGTGTGTTACTGCTGAGAAACCCTGACAAATGCAGTGACTGCTGATGAAAGTGAAAAGCATCAACATGATGGTAACAGAGGTAATAGCTCAGAGCTGTGTGTCTGCTCCTAATTGCTCAGAGTGTAGAATAAACTTGATGTGTATTTTGCAAATGGTAAAATGAACTTGTTTGGTGATTAGTCAAAGCCACCTGAGTGTGTGGTGGAAGCTACAGAAGACAAAAGGGAGGGAAACTTTAAAAATAACGTTTGCTTAATATGAAGAAGTTACAGCCATTATTAATACATCTTCTGGAATTAATATTTCATACCATTTCTCTCTACTTAGTGAAAGTTCGTATAACTAGAAGGACATTGGGAGCTTAAAAAAAAAAAGATACAAGGGAAAAAGCAGAAACACATTGTTTCAGTACAAAAGCAGCTCTTGCCAGAGTTCTTGAACACATAACCTTGAAACGGAGTAGTAACTACATCATGTTCTTACCAGTGACTCTCCAGATACCTAATTTGCAGTTAGAAGGTTATTGGTTTTGTGCTCAGTGGTTCTTTTCCTACAGTAAAGCAGTTGCAAGGTGACTGCTCATGACTCTGCAGTTCAGTGGTGTCAGAAAACATCCCTTTGCTGGAAATCATAGATGCAGGAGCTCAGAAACAAGCTGAGATGCCTTTCTCCTCCTCAGGAGGAGAAATGCACACTGAAATGCACACTTGGGGCCTGTATTCCAGGGCTTTCCATGATTTCTGCTGGTGGGAATTGCAGGATGGGGACAGGCCACCCTGCGAGCAGGGAGAGAGCCTGAGCCTGCAGGGCTGCTGGCTCAAGAGGCTGAGTGGGTCTTTTTAAAATCCCTAAATGCACTTGTTAGTTTGCCTGCTGTAAATTAGTCTGCACAAATCATTTGGGAAAAGTTACCGTCTAACTAAATTGCATAAGCAGCGATGTACTTTCATCAGTCTTCCCATTTTCACAACGTGATTGGGAGAGCAAGGGGTTGAATGGGGACAACTGTGAGCCAAAGGAGCAGGTTAATAGGATTCTCTGATGAAGAGCAAAAGATCAACAACAGCTCAAGCACTTTAGAGCAACAAAGAGCTTCAGAAAGGTGAGACACCATGTGCCGGACCACCACACCAGGTGCACCCACCAGTTTAACTTTACAGATTTTCAGCCCTTAAAGAGCATCCAAAGGAGGCAATGAAGATGGGGAAGGGCCTTGATCCTCAGGTGCCCCAGAGGATCATCCCAACCCTCCTGGAGCTCTGGCAGCCTTGGGGCTGTGCCCACTGCCCTGGGGAGCCTGGGCAGTGCCCAACCAGCCTCTGGGGGAAGAACCTTTTGCTGAGATCCAACCTGACCCTGCCCTGACACAGCTCCAGCCATTCCCTGGGTGCTGTCCCTGGTCCCCCCAGAGCAGAGCTCAGTCCCTGCCCCTCCTCTGCCCCTGCCCAGGAAGCTGGAACTGCACTGAGGTCTCCCCTCAGTCTCCTCTGCTCCAGCTGAACACACTGAGTGTATCCAGGGACAAGCTCCTGCCCCAGTCACTGAGTGGGGCAGTAGTTGACTCCTCCTTCCAGCCCTCAGTTGTTTAAGTTTCAGCTGGATCCTCCAACAGATAGAGGACCTCTGGAGGACCTCAGTACCTCTGGGGTGCTGAGAATTCCTCAGCACCGGGAGCATCTCCATCTCATCCTTGTGTGTCTGTGTAACAAACAACGACAGACCTACTGCAGGATGACTTGGGCATTGTCAGGCATCAGTTTGAAACCCCTTTGTGCCTCCCTCTGACTGACAAAGTTCCTGTGGCTTCTGGTCCCTGCTTTGGGCCCCGTGCAGCCTGTGCTGTTCCCTGCTGTTCCTCACTGTTCCAGTGCACACAGGTGGCAGATGTTGTACCTCACTGTCTAATGAGTTAATTTTTGATAATTGGCAGAAGTGTTCAGAGCAGGAGCATATGTGTGTGATGTGCTGGGAGATGTGCTGATGACAGGTCGGATTCCAGCAGGGAAGGGGATGCTCAGTGGATACTCGGGGCTGTGCTTTATCCCTTTTTGGCACTGATGTCCTGCTCTTGAATTTTTCTATTCCTAGTGTAGGGTTGAATTAATATAACCAGGTAGCCATGCTTATCTCTCTTCCTGCTTCAAAATTTCCCCTCAAACCACCCTATATGATCCTTATCCATCTGTATCATAAACTAGACTTTAGTGTATAGTGAGGCCTCAACTTGGGATATTTAGATTTACCATAATTTAAATAATAACTGCTTGATCACATTGCTGGTCATGTGTTCACTTTGAAAAAAAAAGTGTTTGTGGGAAAACTAACACTTTCTTCCCTTTGTAACAAATATTACCAAAATTATCTAAAAATTACCTTTTTCTAGAGAGGCTGTACTGATTTTTTTTGCCAGGGAACTTCAGCATGGGAATGACTCTAAGTGTGTGTGCACAGTGGTATCAGTTGTTTGTCACTACTTTGAGGGACAGCTCTCATATAGTGTTCTGTTTCCTTACATAGAGAACCAAAACCACCCAGAGCAAACAAAATAACAAAAATAACCCTTCCTGAGTACACTTTACACTTTCAGGACTCATTTGTAAACTTCCTTTCTCAATATTCCTGAAAAATTGTTATTGTCACAGCACTACCAGGAGCAAACCACAGTGGGGAGTTTGTTTTTGAGCCTTAGACAGTTTCCTGAACTACATTTACCCTTTGATGACCTTGCTTGTTAACACTCTAATTCATAATTTGTGTCTCTGAAAGGAGTCCTCTCCCAGTACCTGCTGCATTAAATCCACCTTCCCAACATTATGGCACTTTTAAATAGTACAGCTTTGGCTTCCCTTCTTTAAATTACATATTCCCTTTGTTACTTATGCAAACCTGTCATATTCTATTGCTCCATTCATTGACTAAAATACCTTTAATATATGCCAGACTCTCTGACCCTTTCTGTTTTTCTTTCTAGTCTTTCTATTTTAACATAGGATGACCAAAACTGGCAGAAACAGGCAGAAATCTGAGCAGGGATGTGGCCAGAGGAGATTTGTAATTTTTATTCTTCATTTATAGATAAAACCCCTGGAATTCCTCCTGTTTTTTGAGGATAACTGTGATGTGATTTTTTTTGCCTTATTTTACCAGGTTTCATTAAAACCCTGGGCAATCCCTTAATCTGAGATCTTGGGCTGTGAATGCGATAAATGCTGAGCAGTGCAATGTTTGTTTCTGCCATGAAAACAAGCTTTTTTTCTCTGCTGTATCCATCAGGAAAGTTTAATTTCTTCAGATATGCATAAATTTAAATTCTCTCACTGACTTGGGTAATTAATAATTTTTGGTCTAACAGTTCTTTAGAATTGCTTACTTTTGGTTATTTAAAATACCTAATTGATTGTACAAGTTTTTGTTTATTAATAAGAACATAGCTCTCAATCAAATTTGTGACACAAACACTGGTGAAATGTAAAAACCCTTTTTCATGGAAACCCAGCAGGGTTTGTGTTTTTTAATTCCCTTAAATATTCTTGCCAATAAAATACTGTGAAGAAGCAGAGGTAGATTTATTAATTACTGTTTGATAGAGTCAGCTGAGACTCTGGGGAAATGGTTTCTTCTAAACTTGGCCCTCACTCCAAGACAGACATTGAGGGGCTGGAGTGTGTGCAGGGAAGGGAACGGAGCTGGGAAGGGGCTGGAGCAGCAGGAGCAGCTGAGGGAGCTGGGGGGGCTCAGCCTGGAGAAAAGGAGGCTCAGGGGGGACCTTCTG
>NW_021939882.1:12041503-12042435 GCF_001715985.3 Manacus vitellinus
GCCAGGGCCTCCCCACCCTCACAGGGAAGGATTTCTTCCTAATATCTAATCTAACTCTACCCTCTCTCAGTTTAAAACCATTCCCCCTTGTCCTATCCCCATTTGCCTCTATAAAAAGACCTTCTAACTCCTTTTTAGAAGCCCCCTTTAGGTGCTGAAAAGCCACAGTGAGGTCTCCCTTGTCCTAGTGCTGTTTTTTTGCAATAGAAAAATACACTTCAACATCTGTGACTGCAGGTGAGCTGTTATGGAATATTGGGAAATGCCCTTGCAGAGACACCCCACCAGGAACTGAAGGTTTGGGAGTCCTTTGATGAGAACAATAACCTGCTCTGCAGATAGGGCTGTGATGGCTTGTGCTGGAACCTTCTACAGTCACCACACAGATAACACAGTCCCAGCAACCCTTTCCACTATTGGCTGTTTTCACCAACAGCACTGAAGTCCATGATTTCACTTTGAACCATATGTGTGCTTCTTATTGTGATAACCAATTTTTTCTCACTGTCAGAAATTCTAAATTTCTTAGAAAATGACAGACAAAAAGGTCTTTCATCCCCTGGACCTTGGGCAGACATTGCTTAGAAAGAAGCCTGTGACACAGGTTTTCTACTCTGGCCAAGATGTGGTTGAATCAAGTTCATAAGTGGTACTTAGGGCTGCTTTTATGATCTTTCGATCTTGGGACTAGTCCAGCTTCTGAAGGAAGATAGAACTGCCCTAGTTCTGTGCTAGTCATGCTAGAATTGGAGGCTCCTTGATCTGCAAACACATCCCCTTTGGATTCACAGAATCACAGAATTTCCTGAGCTAGAAGGGACCCACGAGGATCGTCAAGTCCAACTTCTGGCCCTGCCCAGACACCCCAACACTCCCACCCTGTCCCTGAAAGTGTTGTCCAAACCCTCCTGGAGCTCTGGCAGCCTTGGGGC
>NW_021939882.1:12042526-12045456 GCF_001715985.3 Manacus vitellinus
GAGCTGCCCCTCAGGAGGATCTTGAAGACTAAAACAAGGTCTGACCTCAGTCTCCTCCTCTCCAGCTGAACACACCAAGTGTGTTCCTCCAGCTGCTCCTCATGTGGCCCCTCCATCCTCGTGTCCCTCCCTTGGACACTCTTTAACAGCTTTAGATCTTCCTTCCATTGTGTCCCCCTAAACTGCCCCAATATTGAGGTGAGGCCACCTCAGGGCAGAGCAGAGTGGGACAATCCCCTCCCTGATGCCCCAAGGACAGGGTTGACCCTCCTGGCTACCAGGGCACTGCTGACTCAGGGCCAACTGGCCACTGACTGGACCCCCAGGGCCCTTCCTGCTGCTGCTTTCCAGCCCCTCGTTCCCAATCTGTGCTGTCTCCCCACGCTGTGGATCAGGAGAGCTGGAGTATCCTCAGTGTGCCAGAGGAGGTTTGAGTAGTGCAGCCTTCATACTGCTGCCTGTGTCCTCCCTCAGCATTTGCAAAACACAATTCCATGCTCAAACCCTTGAGATCTCATGGTTCTAATACCGAAAAGAGGCAGAAATAAACTTCTTAACCTACTAATTTGTAGGTGTTAAAAAGTGCATTATTTCCTCGGCACACTGGACATTCAGAGCATAACTCCTCTAATCCAGCATGCCAAATGACAGAGGAACAGGACCTTTTATTATACACACTGGGTACATGTTCATTAGACATTCTTGCTTACTTAATACATATTCATTAGTTTGCTTTACATTGTCACACCCTTATTGGAAATCCTTTTTTGGTCCTTCTGGGTCTTCTTCATTGTCTGGACCTCAGTTCTTGAGCAGGCACAGCGTCATAGTGTTTCACTACTGTAACATTTGTTCTTTATCTTGTTTGGGTACACAGAGCTTAGTTTACATTCTGTTTGAGTTACATGACTTATCTAATTCTCTAGGACTTCTCCAAGATTGTATTGTTCCTTATTTGGGCATTCCAGGATTCTGTGAGTAAAGTTTCTATTTCTCTGGTCAGTTCCTTATCGAACGATTCCCTCAGCTTGGTGCATTCACACAGTTTAGGTCCCCATGCACATGGAGACACATCTCCAGGCATGGTTCCAGCATAAAGTCAAGTCCTGTGCCTGGGACACCTCAGCAATGACTGACCATAAATGAATGAGGGTTTCTCCTTCTCCTGGGCTATTTGCTTCCTAGAGCAGGGAGGTAACAGGGACAGTAAATTCTCTGAACTTTTCCTGCGAAGAGAGCTGGCTGTTCCTGAGCATGGCACCAGTGTGTGAAGGAGATGGAGACTTCTGCCCTCTGCATTCATCTTTGCTTACAGATCACCCTGAATGGCTGAGAACAGGTCTGCTCCTGCTTTTAGAGCAAGCGGAGTGTTCTCACAGAAGCTCAGCCTGGCTTTTAAAGTGTCTTGTTAAATTTTTTTCCCCTACTCTTACAGGTCTAAAATGAATGTTCAAAGGGCACAGCAATGGCTGGGAAAATGAGCTTATTTAGATAGTGGGAATGTCTTTCCTGTGCTAACAGCAGTGAAAAGCCACAGATAAGGCTGAAAGCCTTAATATTAATTAGACAGGAATTTCCTTAATTTGTCAGTCTGTTTTAGAAGTTGTAAATCCAAGAAGCAACAGATGGCTGGGGAAAAATGAGAACAGATTAAGACCTACATCCTCCCTGTAATGCCAGGTATTATGGAAAATATTTCTGAACACAGAACTTAAGCACTTTGATTGGTTGAGCTATCAGACTCTTTATCTGCTGTCTGTGCTGGAAAGCACTAGAGCACATACATCAACCCCAAATGGATGTGTAATCCCATAACTATTTGCTGCTCTACAAAGCTCTTGAGCATGTCCTTCAGTCCCAAAGAAATCAGTGGGTTTGAAACACATGTTCAAAGTTAAAGCCACATGTTGAAGTGCTTGCTAATATGCAGTCCCGTGCATCCCTAACTGCTTAACCTCTTAGCTTTGTGTTCTAAGCTCTACAGCAAGAAGAAATAAAATGTTTGTAAATGTGATGTCGAATGTTCAGTCTCTATTCTGAGATAAACAGGCCTATCCCCTAAAATAAGCTCTGCTCATTTGCTTGTGCTGCCTTCGTAATTCCTCAGTTTGTATCATTTTTATTATCACTTCATGAATTATGCCTTTGCAGAAACTTAAAGGCCAATTCACAAAGATTAAAAACAACTGTTGGGGTCAGTTAGGAAACCTGTGAAGTGTTGAGAACAGTTTCTGGGACTTGCCAAATTCCCCACATTTAAAAAATATGGAGAAGGAATTTGAAGAACTTCTTATCACTTCTGTAATCACAGTCCCTAATGATGGCAGGGATTTTTAACAAGTTCTCATACACTACTGAAGGCACTAGGAGAAGGAAACACATGGTGTGTTTTTTAGTTTGTGGGAAGAATGCCTTTGCTCTGGCACTCAAAGAATAAATGTGAATATGATGAGAACATGTTACAGATTGCCATCATCAGTGACTTGCTGATAATGATCTCCACGGCCTGAATGAATAAAAATAGAACACTCAAAAAAGGGGCTAACCCTGTACTTTTTTGTATAAACAGAAATCCTTTGACACATTTGTGTGCCATGTTGAGAAGCTTTGAAATCAAAATTTTGAAAAGGCAAAACACTGCTATGGGGAACATGGGCAGATTTGAGGAAGAAATACTCTGGGAATTTTTGTATACCATCTTTTCAGTGAAGTGCTTTACTCAGGGAGTAGCTGTGCCTTGTGTATTGTTGCACCAGTGGGTTTGTACTGCAGGAGACTCAAGGACTGGCAGTGTGGTCCTGTGTGTGAGGAATCATGGAATGGTTTGGGTTGGAAGGCACCATGAAGATCACATAATTTCGAGCTCCCCTGCCATGGCAGAGACACCTTCCTCTAGCCCAGGTTGCTCCAAGCCCCATCCAACCTGGCCT
>NW_021939882.1:12046778-12059457 GCF_001715985.3 Manacus vitellinus
TCCCCAGGGCAGTGGGCACAGCCCCAAGGCTGCCAGAGCTCCAGGAGGGTTTGGCTGATCCTCTGGGGCACAGGGGGTGACTCTTGGGGATGGGCTTGTGCAGGGGGAGGGGTTGGACTGGATGATCCTTGGGGGTCCCTTCAACTCAGCACATTCTGTGATTCTGTGACCTTTAGGTACAAAACCCCCGACCAATCAGGACTGTCTTTTAAAGACAACCCAGTTCAGTTGTTTGTAATGCTCTCAGAAACCTCAGTGATGGAATATCAAAGATGTAGAGCTGTCTGCTTAGCTGCTTGGATGGATGGTCACATATGAGGGTTCGTTGTGAGAGGCAGGTTCTCTGTAGTGACCAAGCCCTCCAGCCAGTGTACACAGGGAGAAAATCCAGACTCCTGTGGGATCCAGCGGTGTTTCATATTTTGCCTTTTCCACATGCTTTGCCACACCCTGCCTTGAGGTGGGACTGGAAGTGAAACTTCTGGAATACACCAGGAAGACCATTCTTGTGGTATTGCTGTCCCAGCCAAAGCCAAGAAGCATTGGAAAATTTGCCAAAAAGGGAAAAAAAAATATCAGACTGCTAGGGAGGGTTTGCCAGGCTTGTTTCCAAGCCAAGGGGATTTGGAAAAGGGTGTGAATGTTTCAGAGGTTATCCAAACCAGGCCAGTAGACTTTCCCTCACTATTCAGTGTAGGAGTTCAGCCCTCTGAGCTGTGCTGTCATTGAGGATGTTCCTGTATTTGGTTGCTTACTAGCAGCTCCAACCCTCCAACAGTAGTAACTGATTTCCCCATGAGCAATGGATCCTGCTGTCTGGCCAACTGTAAACTGCAAGGTAAAATCTCCTCTTGAAAACAGAGGAAAAGAGAACAACCCACCAAAAGCCATTCTCAAAGTTGTTCTAGAAGCATCTCTATCTACCATCCTTTCCAGAGGTCATTCAAAGGCAAGCAACTGCTGTCCTGTCTTCTTCAACCTTAACTCCATCCACCACCCACTGATGGAAGAGTAATTCAATCCCTCTTCTCTCATGGCAATCCCATTGCCTCTTTGGCCTGCTTTTGCTCTCCAGGATACCCATCTCTTCCTGATTTCCTCTCTTTCCATGTAGGAAGATGCCTTTCTGGTTTCCACAGCTCAGCTGTGAGCCCTGGAGCTGTTTGACAGCATGTCCTGAGCTCTGTGAGTGCTGCCTGTGGTGGTGGGACGCTCACTGTGCCCTCACAGTGCTTCCTCATCCGAGTCCCTTTGCAAAGACTGGGTGTTCTGATGACATTGGATCCAAAGAGGAGGCGTGTTGTTACAGGCTGCTGATATTTCTGAGTTATTGTTCATAGAATCATAGAATGGTTTGGGTTGGAAGAGGCCTTAAAGATGATGTAGTTCCATCCCCTGGGCGGGGACACTTTCCACTATCCCAGGTTGCTCCAATCCTTGTCCAACCCGGCCCTGGACACTTGCAGGGATGGGGCAGCCACAGCTTCTCTGGGCAACCTGTTCTTTGAGAAGAAAACCACCGAAGAATTGATAATTTAATTGATTTGAGAAGAATATTACTGTAAACTGTGCTGAGGTGTGCATGAATTGTTTGAATTATGACGTAAGTATTCTTTTGACACTCTCCTACCCAAATTGTGTGTGTCAGTTTTACAGACCCAAGGTGGTCATAAAGACAAGAATATTAATGGTTTCTTCCTGTCAAATTAATTTATGACTGAAGATTTTCTTAATAACCAGCGATTATCCAGATTAATCTAAATACACCTGTCCACCCTGGGCTGCTCCTGCAGTGTGAATCCTGGCTGTGTGCTGAGAGGACCTGGGTGCTGTCTTCAGGACAGATCCCATGTTCTGAGGCTGAAGAAGAGGTATGTTTATAAATTACCAAACTGGTGTTCCTGTGTCTCCTCACGCTTCACAAATGTAGGGGCTAAAGGACTCAGGACATGGAGGGTAGCTGGGGTGAGGAGTGGGAAGAAGGGCTGTAAAACCAAAGCAGCAAATAATTGTTGGGACCTCCCTTCTCGTGATGACTCTGCAATGTAAAGGAGAGAATTAATATGCTCCAGGACCTCTTCTTAGGCACAGGATTTTTCCACTTGTGTTGGAAGCACATGAGCTGACATTTTAAACTACATCGATGCTTATGGGATATCATAGGGAAAGAAGTGCTAAAAAAGGGTTTTATTTTGACAGAATTTCATTTATCCCAGAGTCCCAGAATACGCTGAGTTGGAAGGGACCCACAAGGGTCATTGAGTCCAACTCCTGACCCTGCACAGGCCCATCCCCAAGAGTCACCCCCTGTGCATGAGAGTACTTTGTAAGTTGAATAGATAAATGTAAATGGTACCACCTCAGTTAGCACATTCTGATTACTCAGCAAAAGGTATCATTCAATCACAACAAAACCCAATAGAATTTTGTTTCAGATATGAGAAGAAAACATCCATCAGGACAACTTGCTCCCTGGAGTGTTTATGGCAGAAGTTGCCCTTCTGCAGAGGAACTATTCCCAAGATAAATTTAACACAGCAAGTTGAAGCAGCAAACCTGGTTATGTATCAGCTTTTTGCTTGGATCAAATTTGAGGAACAATTTGTAGTTACTTGATTGATTTTTGACACTGGTGTCATAAGATATGTGGAGCTTTCTCAACAGAGAGACCTGGAGCTCATCCCATGCTACAGAACATCCCTAACTATTTCCTTTTCCCTGCTACTCATAGCTTATTGTCTGAAAAATCATTCTTAAAAGCTTGAAAAATACTCAGTTTTGATTTGAATAAAGTATTGACTGTATTGCAATTTTTTAAAAAAGTTTTCTAGGAAGTTCAAGGATAATTAATATCTTTTACAGCTCTAGTTTTAGTTTGACTGCACAAAGTTATCTTCGATGCATCCAAAACTCTAGGCAGTTCCTGTCAATAGTAGAGGTGAATTTGGAAAATGTAAGGTTCAGTAGTTTTACAGCCAAGTGAATTTGATGAAGTAGGAATTATCCCTGCTTTTCTCCTCTCTGGGAAGCTGAGTTCTCTGCTGAAAGCTTGGAGTTTTCTAGCTATAAAAATTTCCCTAATAAGGTATTTTCTCATCTTTTTTTCCATTTTCATTGTGATTCTATCAGGAATAATAAAAGTGTTCTGCTCTTATGCTGAATGACTTTTGACTTCACTCTAGAAACAATCCATTAGGGAGCATCTGAAAGCCACTGAGATATTCTTCTTGTTTTTTAGGAACTGCCTTCAGAGTTGCAAGAGGCCCAGCAGTGGTTTTGTTGACTTCAGTATGAGAACTGGAGCAGCCTGAAGAGTTGACTTGGGAGTTTTCTCTGTGTTTGTGATGGAAAGATGGAAAGAAAGTGTTATGGTTTTATTTCTATTTCATTTTCTGTTGTGGTCTGTGCATGTTCCATGGACCTTGGGTTTGGAATGGAGCATGTATGGATTCTTCAGAAGAAGATTCTGTTATCCAGATAAAAGTGTGCATTTCAGAAGCAAAACACATCTGTGTTGCAGCCCGGTGAGTTCAAAGCCAGTGGGGGAAGTTTATGGGAAGCAGCTGCAGGTTGTCTTTGGTAATTAGGAGCAGAACGTACTTGAGGACTTGACACAACAGGCTTACACAGTGTGATTAGGTAAAGAAAGTTAATGTCTGCTTTTAATAACAAGAGCAAGTAACAGAGGTGGCAAAGTATTTTTAATGACATCATTTGCCCAGCTGTTTTACACATCTGTAATTGCAACGTCGTCCCAGTTCTGTAACACTTCATCCTTGCTCTTCCACACCTTTAGGATAAGGGATAAAGTTACCTGTCTGGAAGGGAGCAGGCTGGGAAACATTTGTATTTGTGGTTAGTTATCAGCACTGGTCATGCTCAAACATTGGCTGCGGTGTTCTGCGCTAGATATATTTTTTTTCAACGTGCTAATTACTTCACTGTGAATTTGGCACTCAGGCAGAGAGCCCTGTGCTCTGGGCCAAGCTTACATCTAGGAATGAAACATTTGCAGCAGCTGCAAAAATGTTTGAACTTATTTAGAGCATGATAATGTTTTATAGCCATGAATAATGACAAGCCAATAAATCATTAATTAATTTGTAATGTTAGATGCTTCCCCTTGCGATATCTGAGCCAATGATGGCACAGAGAGGATGTATCAGGTGGCTGCTCTGCATTTATCTGCAGGCACAAGGGTTGACTATATATATAAAGTCTGTTCCAACACCAGTTATATTCAGTGGCCTTTCCATCTGAGTTCCTTTTCCCTCCTTTGTAAGGATGGGGAGAGGCTATTTATGAGGGCCTGGAGCAACAGGACAAGGGGAAATGGCTTCAAATTGAAAGAGGGTAGGTTTAGATCAGAGACGAGAAAAAAAATTCTTCCCTATGAGGGTGGGGAGGCCCTGGCACAGGTTGCCCAGAGAAGCTGTGGCTGCCCTGGAGGTGTTCAAGGCCAGGCTGGATGGGGCTTGGAGCAACCTGGGCTAGTGGAAGGTGTCCCTGCCCATGGCAGGGGGGTGGAACTGGGTAATCTTTCATGTCCCTTCCAACCCAGGCCATTCTATGATTAGTTTTCTGATTCTATGAATAATTAAGTCTTTCAGGTTGCATATTTTTCTTTTATAAACCTGGGCAGTTTGCTAGCACAGCGGGAAAATAGGGGAAATTTTCTTTCAAAATAATTTTGGGATCTGTCTTCCCTTGGGATCAATGTATCTTGTGCTCCTCAGCCCAGCAAGGGGTTGAGAATGGCTCTGTCATTTGGGTTCACTCACATATAGCTATAAGGTGTTTGGAAATGGAGATCTGAAGGGATGGAGCAGCTCTGGGAGCAGCAAAGGCTGAGGGAGCTGGGGCTGTTCAGCCTCCAGAGCAGAGCCTGAGAGGGGCCCTCCCCAGGGGGTGTCAGGGGCTGCAGGGAGGGGGCAGAGGCTGGAGCAGGCTCTGCTCGGGGGGCCCAGCAATGGCCCAAGAGGAACGGGCAGGAACTGATGCCCGGGAAGTTGCAGCTGGACAGGAGGAAGAACTTCTTTGCTGGGCAGTGACCCAGCCCTGGAGAGAGAGCAGAGAGGGTGTGGAGTCTCCTGACTGGAGATCTTGCAGAGCTGTGTGGACACAATCCTGTGCCATGTGCTCTGGGATTGAGCAGAGAGGTGGGATCAGATGAGCCACTGTGGGCCCTTCCAACCTGCACCACTCTGGGATTCTGGGACGCGGCGAGCTTTGTGTACAATTTCACTTCTGTGTGAATTTGCCTTCAGTGTGCAAAAAAATAATGAAAACACCAACTTTGAAACAAAATTGTACCATTCCTGGAAAGAAACAAGATACTGTCTAAGATTTAGATGCAAAATAAAATGGGTTCATGAGAGATGATGATGTGGGTCAGAGAAAGAGGCAAGATGTATTGTATTATAATAGTAACAATCTTCTTGTTGTTTTCTTTATTACTAGTGCAGGGTTAATGTAGATAATTTAAACCTTGGGGACCAAAAAGATGTCCTCTTGGGAAAGACATCTTCTGTCTTTTATAAGGTACTTAAGACAGAATTTTCTAAAATCTTAGGTAATTAGTAAGAGCACTAATAGTGCTCCATTTAGCCAACAGCCCCATTTCATTACAACTTTGTGTGTTCTGTTATGTCAGTGGGTTTGTATATACATTTATATACATTTTCATTTATTTTTATGAGCAGTCATAGTTGACTTTCCGACAGCTTCATTGTGAAAACATGTGGGTATTATTCAGAATCAGAAGGTTTTAACTGTTGAAGTGAACTATAAAATTCCTGCAGGATTGGAAAGTCTGAAAATTTAATTTACTTCCAAAGAATTCAGTTTTACTTTATTTTACGGAAAAAAAAAAAAGGAAAAGGTTCAGGTGGATAGCACAAGTCTTAAGTAAGACAAAATCCAGTTTCAGAGTAGGCAAAGAGTCTCAAAGAGAACAGGAGAACACTTTTTTGTATTGAAAGATGAACTTTGTAGATCTTGAGTTTTGTGTTAACTAAGTCAATGTTCAGAATTTTTCCTTTCAAGTTTCTTCAATAACTGATACAATTTTAAAAACACAAAGCAAAGCAAGCAGTGACAATTTGCATTGGTGGGGAGCTGTCACATTAAACTGGCAGAGGATTGCATGTGCTGTACTCATTTTAGAGGTGGAAAATCTGGCTAGTTGAACTGAGAGTCGAGGCTGCACAGTTTGATTCCCAAGTGGTCTTGAATTGTAACGTGAATTTAGAGGAAGCTTCTGATCTGGAAGCCAAGCATTTGGGCAATACTTCAAGGATATACTCAGGACAGAAATTCTTGATGTTTAACACCTCTGTGGCATAGGGCTGGTGGGAGGCTGCAGGTAAATCCTGAGATGGGCTCAGTTGGTCAGAGCATGGGGCTAATAATTCCAAGGTTGTGAGTTTGATCCCCGTATGGGTCATTCACTTAAGAGTTGGACTTGATGATTCTTGTAGGTCTCATCCAACTCAGAATTGTGTGATTCTGTGTGATCTGTCTTGCCAGTCCCCAACCTCACCTACGAGCACATTTCCACGAGCTTCACAAATCTATCTCCTTTCCTAAAGGAAATAATTCCCAAGGTAAGTGCTATCCCCGCTCTTGGAAGAGATGAGGATTTCCCACTTAATCTATTTGTGTTTTATTGGAACTACTGATAACTTCATGAAAAATTGCTAAGCCATTTCTCAATGACTTGGATGAATCAGTTAAAGACCGAACATTTTTCTGAAAGCATGTCCTATATGAACTAAAAGATTTGGCCTGGAATGTGAATCGTACATGAAATTCTGTAGGCTGTGCTGTGCAGCTGGGTAGGTCACAGAATGGTTTGAGTTGGAAGTGACCTTAAAGATCTGTCAGAGGGTGGTTGGGCACTGACCAGGCTCCCCAGGGCAGTGGGCACAGCCCCAAGGCTGCCAGAGCTCCAGGAGGGTTTGGCTGATCCTCTGGGGCACAGGGGGTGACTCTTGGGGATGGGCCTGTGCAGGGCCAGGGGTTGGATTTTGGCGATCCGGGTGGGTCCTTTCCAACTCAGCATATTCTGGAATTCTGTGATTTAGTTCCAGCCCCCTGCCATGGATGACCATAAGTTTTCCTTTAAAATCTATGAATGATTCCTGTAGCTTAAAAATAATGCAGTGTTTAACAAATCTGGGTAAGAAAAAGCAGGTGAAAAATTCAGCACTGTGAAGCTCAGGTTGTGTTTGTGTTGGTGCAGCCCAGCAGAGGAGAGGTTAACACACATGGGAGGGCTTTTCTGCAGTGGGTGAGTGGATCCATCCTGGGATGCAGAGGGATCAGGTCTGCCTGGAATGCAGCACGGTGCAGTTTGCAGAGCAGGGCCGGCTGCCAAGCCATTTAACAGGCGGCTGTTTCTGTTGAAAAGGCAGCTTGAAAAGTTAAAACATTCCGATTTTTAAAAATCAGCTGGAGAACATTATAGTCACGCAGAACTGAAGGCAGACAACTCATTAAAATTAGCATTGGCTGTAATTAAAAACATGCTGGAAGAAAAAGACCATGAGAAGAAACAGACTCTTGGAAAGCTCCTGACATTGCTCGATGTCGAAATGGAAACGAAGCTTGCTAATTGATTTAGATAATTGCTGGGTTACCGCACGCTGCAGGAGGTACCAGAGCTGTCCTCCTGTGCCTGGTGGAGCCCCGGGGAGCCCGTTTCGTCCCAGGTTCCCAAGCCCTGTAACAAATGAAGGACCTCTACAGGGATGAGCAGAGACAGCAGCTTCTGCCCTGCCCCGTGCTGGGGAGATCTGCTCCTCCTTTCCAAAATCTGTTCCTAGTCTTTCACTTTTCTGTGTGACAAGTTTACTCCTCATGCCAGTCAGTAATCGACAACACTCGGGAATTTGCTTGGCTCTTTGTACTCTCCTCTAGGACTCTCCTAGAGGTCCTGTGCTGCCTTGGAGGTTTGGCCTGTGCCAGTATGAGGGGTCATACCCGGTCCACATTGAAAACTGCAGGTGTATCGCCAGGGAAGGTGATGTCCAGGGAGAGGAGACTCAGAACTGAGTGCAGCTGTCGCTGTGAGAGCATGTGATGAGCTCTGGTAATGCTGACAGCCTTGAGGCCAACTTTGGGAAGAGCAGAGGGCAAAACTGGGCATTCTAAGTCTGTACCAGTTTATACTGATGGGATGGGTGTAGTAGGACCATCCCAGCCTGTTTTCCATTGCTGCATTGCTCTCTGCAACACTAAGATTAGTATTTGCCAACAAAATGTCATAAGTTTTCACTGAATCTGCTGCTCTCACCCCTTACCATGAGGGTCAATAAAACAAGGTGTAAGGGGGAAGTGGACCCTGTGAGCCTTCAGCAATGCCTGTGCTTCAAGGGCTGTGGGGGTTGCAGACAGTCAAGTTGGGGAATCCTGCTTGTGGCTCTTACAGATGGCAGTGCAGACGCATGAGGGTGAGTCAAGGGGCACATCTGGCATCTGTCTGCTCCCTGCTCCAGAATCCTGAGGCTGGTGTAGCTCTAAGTACGGGGATCACAGTCAAATTAGCCTTATCAGCAGGTGCATATGGAGTGTCATTGCTAAAATAATGGGCTGCCAGCATTTATACCTGCATGAGGAGTTTCTGTGCTGGGTAATGTAGTGTCTCTTTTCCATTTGTTCTGGAAAATATGCTTGGTTTTCACAAAAATTATCTTCAGAAACACCAGTAGTAACTTTTCCTCTAAATAAACATCATTTTGGCTTGAAAACTATCTTGTCTGGCACATTGCCTTCAGACAAACAAGCAGCTCGAGTGAGTCCTCCTCCTTATTGAGCTATTGGGCCTGATTCATAGTGCTGCTAATTTTGCCTCCATCCCATTTCGGAGGATGTTGTATTTCATAGCTATTGCAAATGGTCAGGAAGTGTCCCTTTCCACGCATCATGATTCATTTTTCTGTTGGCTTCTATTGTATAACACAGCATGAATGTGAAAAATCCAGAAGCCCCGTTTCATATCGTCCCGCAGAGTCTGGCAGCTTGTGAGTGTTGTTGGGAAGATAACAAATCCCACTTTGTGGCCTTATGTAAGACCTACTGGCTTCAATTACATGTTGCAACTCAATGACTGCCCTATTAAAGTCATAACTCAACTTATATTGGCTTTTACTGCATGTTGTAACATGATGATAGGCCTTCTTCATGTGATGTCTGTTGGCTTTTATAGCAAATCCAAATGTCAGAGCTCACCTTTTTGTGTTCTAATGCAACAAACTCTTTCCACAGCTCTGTCTGATGTTTATTGGCTTCTCTGAGAGATCTTATTCCTAATTAGTGGGCTGAGCTCCTTGTCTCTCTTGGTGCATTTTAAGTGTGTGTAGGGTTTATCCTCCATAATTTTCAAGAAAGTATTTATTTGCTTCATTAGTAAACTATAATTTGAGGGCTAAGACTGTTTTCTTCCTTCCAAATCCATTTGGGGCTTTTATACTGTCTAGGGGAAGTTTTTCCACAGTGGAAAACCAGAAAATTCCTTTTCCAGTTAGTATTACTGGCAATTAGAGCAAATCTGAAGGCAGAAGAGAAGGTGACTCCCCTCCCGGTACTAATATAGGTCTCTGCTGTCCCAGAGGTAGATAGGGGAGTAAATACAAGATTTCACTGTCTTCTCTTGAAGCCTTTAAATATTCTTCAGGAGAAAAGGACACACAAATATTTGCTACTTTGATCTGGAACATTAAATAACGCTGTTCTCAGCATGTGCCCGTAAGTATCTTGATTTAGGGCCTAATTCTGGTTCCCCTTAAAATGTCTCTCAATTGGGCTCACAGATCTTAAATACTATCAGTATTGTAATGGAGATGCTACAAATGTGATTTATTATCCTAAATTTCCAATGTCTACATCTTGTCTGGGCCCCTTCGCCTGCATTTGTAGTTGGAAGGGAGAAATGACAATGTCGGTACACAATTATAGGAGTAGAGATTTTGACACAAACCGGATCATTTCTGAATCCTCTTAACAAGCTGGGCTTCCCTCTCTGGCTCTCCATGGTGCTGTGACACAGTAATCCTTGACCAGGGTGTCTGGCTGGCACGGAATGTGGTCCCTCTAAGTGAGCTATCATTATAACTCTTTATAAATCATCAATTTATACAAATTATAGATTTGATAAAAATAATTTTATAACTGATCTCCTTTTGACAATATAATGGGATTTAATTCCCCTAAAAAAAGGCAAGTCATGAACTACTTTGTAAAGGAAAACCTGTTCCAATTGCTTCTCAAGCTTTGGTAGAAGAAAAATTGAAATGCAATACTTTTTAACAGCATTTCTGCTGCTTTTCTCCAACTTTGGATCTGGGACAGCTCATGTCCCTGTTCTCTTCTGTGGTTTGGGTCCATCAGCTAAATTATATTGACAATGACTCACAATGACCTGATCTTCCCATGGGATATATGTTTTCTTTAAGAGCAGGGAAGGTTGTGGTCCATGGAGTATGAGATGGGATCCATAGAAGGTGGTGGGGTCAGAAGACTCAAGCTCCTGTGAAGCCAAGCTTTGCTATGTCATCACTGCACAGATTCTCAGTGTAGCTGAGGCTGGCACAGGAGTCCCCCCGAGGTGCCCTCGTTCAGCCCCCATGCCCAGGCTGGGTCACCTGCAGCATGTGGCTCTCAAGTGTGTCCAGTCAGAGCCTGAATTAGCACCGAGGATGGACACTCCACAGAGGCTCCAGCAAGCTTTCCTCTGTTTGACCACCTCAGAGTAAAAAAGAGGTTTCTCTTGTCTTTGAGTGGATTTCCTGGGTTTCAATTTGTGCCCATTGCTTCTCATCCTGTCACTGGGCACCAGTGAGGAGAGCCTGGCTCTTCTCTACTCTCCTCTCAGGTTTTGATACACACTGATAAGACCTCCTGAGCCTCCTCTGGTCCAAGCCAGACAGTCCCAGCTTGCTCAGGCTCTCCAGGTAGGTCAGATGCACCAGTCCCTTCATTGTCTCCATTGCTGGATTTGGGGTTTACCAACCACTCTTTCGCACCACACATTCATTTTGGAAAGACCATTGTGTTCCCTTGACCTTGGCTTTGAATTAAATGTGATCACACTGAATGTGATCACACTGGTAGTGTTCATTTCCAGTGGAGTATATAAATATATATAATCTCTGGGATAACATGTCTGTCTAGGGTCAGTGCACTTGTATCATGCAAACATGTCAGTGTAGGACCCTGGTGAAGTGCTGTGTGCACAGAACTATAACATAAAAAAAGACATCACTGCCAAGTGCCGTGGTTCCTGTCAGGTGGGCTGGAACCACGATGATAAATTGGGAAGCATTAGCATTTTAACATTTAGGGGTTTAAAGAGGGTGATGGCTTCATGGACCTACAGAGGTAGAGCTTGGTGCTCAATGCCATTTTATCTTTATCATCAGTGACAAATTCAATAGTTGTACCATCTCCTTGTCTGTGTAAGTTATGGATCACCAGTTACTGTCCACAGATTGACTTGCTAGCTCTGTAAAAGTAAAATCTGTTCACTGTTTGAAAACAAAGGCAAATAATTTCATAGAATCATAGCACTGTTTGGGTTGGAAGGGGTCCAGGCCCCTGCAATGAGCAGGAATGTCTACAACTCCATCAGGTTGCTTTGAGATTTCCAGGGGGTCCTCCATGACCTCTCTGGGCAACCTGCTCCAGCATTTCACCACTCTCAGAGGGAAGAACTTTTTCCTTATGTCTAGGCTAAATCTACCCTCTTTTAGTTGAAAACCATTAAGCCTTGTCCTATTGCAATAGGCTTATTAAAAAGTTTGTCTCCATCTTTCTCCTAAGCCCCCTTTAGGCACTAGAAAGGGCTCTAAGGTCTCCCTGGAGCCTTCTCTTCTCCAGACTGAGCAGCCACAACTCTCTCAGCCTTTTCTCACAGGAGAGGTGCTCCAGCCCTCTGTTGCATTCTGGATTAATCTGTAAACTGCCCAGAGTGGTTACATTTTTTATTTAAGATTTTTTTTTTAAGAGAAATTCTTTTTAATTTAGTGAGAAAAATAAGATATTTTGGAAAAAGACTTTTACAGGAATAAAATACAACCAAGAAAAAAGCATTTCACAAAAACATTCACCACAAAGACCCATTCCACAGGAAACACCCACTAAAACAATCCATATACCAGCTTTAGTAAAACACAGTTCATTGGTTTTAAGTTACCCATAAGAGAAGGAAAAGAGTAGAAGAAGGAAACAGATTAAAAGGGGTAAAGAAAGAAAGAAGAAAGAAAGAAGGAGAGAGAGGAAAGGAAAAAAGAAATGGTTACCAACAAGATCCGACAATTCACATGGTGCCGGCTGGAGAGGAAGAAGAGAGAAGAGGAGAAGAGGAAGAAATGGTTACTGACTCACACGGTTCATGCTGCAGGAGAGACCAGAGGGAGGGAGAGAGAGAGAGGGAGACCACATGGAGCCTCGTGTATTTATAGAGTTCATTTTTCCCTCCCAGGCAGGATATCCCGTAGGTGCCTTCCAGGCCAGAGTGAGTCGTGCTGTAGCCAGTCACAGGCTGCAGGGCTGTGGGGTGGTCAGGCTACCAGGCAGGCCTGCCCTGACTGACAGCCCAGCTACCGGCCTTCAGCTCTGCCCTGTGTTGTGTGTGGGCAGCAGGGCCTTCAGCTCTGCCCTGTGTCGTGTGTGGGCAGCA
>NW_021939882.1:12060462-12071608 GCF_001715985.3 Manacus vitellinus
GTTGGACTGGATGATCCCTGTGGGTCCCTTCCAACCCAGCATATTCTGTGAATGCCAGTCTATCTGCCCATGTGAGCACTCACTGCCACTGGAGAGCACACCACCAGTCCCTGCAGCAGCAGTGTCACCCTTTCAGAGCAGATGGGAGCCTGTCCTCACAGGGACAGAGCTTGCAGCCATGGTGACAGTGAGAGAGAAGGTCTTACCCACCGGAACAGTTGTGTGTAAGTGGCAAAGAGAATGAGGTATTTTGTTCATCAGCTGGATCTCAGGTCAAACACGAGCATCAGACTTTGCCCACGCTGGAGGATCTTGCTCTGTGTGTATTTACATGCATTATCCAAGGCAAGGCTGGTACTGGAGTCTCATCTAAACCAGTCCCCTGTTCCTTGCTCCCAGCCTATTTCTCATGGAGGTTGTTATGTCAAGAAGATGTTTTGCACAAGCTCAATGATCTCTTCTGCTGACATTAGAGTATGTGCACCTCTAAGCAGCGAAGGACAACTGAAGCAAGAGCACAGTAAATAACACCATGGTTGTTTTCATCAGTAGCAGAGAATGCAGGGAGCACCTCACTCCCTCTGCTCATCATGCTAAGCAGTTTTTATCTCCCAGTCCTTTCCAGAGAAAGTAAAAATAAAGACATCTTTCAAATTCTCTTTATATTCCTAACTGAGATAAGCTCTTTTTCCTGCTGAAAGAATCAGACTTCAGTATTCCTGCCTGGGTGTGCCAAAACAGCCACCTGCTTAGTGTGCAGCCCAGTAACTCTCTTGAATAACCATCTGCCATCCTCTACTGAGATGTGCTGAGCTCATGGGGCAGTGGCCTCAGCCTTCTGCTGGTCTGGCCCTGAGGGTGCTCTGCTCTCCTGTCCCCTGTCCACTGCTTCCACAGTGAGCAGGGCATGTTATGTGGGCAAAGTGACTGGGAAGTGCCCGCTGGGAAAGGCCCTGGGGGTGCCGATGCCAGGGGCTGGACATGAGCCCAGGGGAGCCCAGGGGGGCAAGAGGCCAATGGCCCCTGGGCTGTGCCAGCCATGGTGTGGCAGCAGGGCCAGGGCAGGGACTGTCCCTGTGCTGGCCCTGCTGAGGCCCCTCCAGGGCTGTGTCCAGTTCTGGGCCCTCATGGAAGAGAGACATGGAGGGGCTGGAGCGTGTGCAGGGAAGGGAACGGAGCTGGGAAGGGTCTGGAGCAGCAGGAGCAGCTGAGGGAGCTGGGGAGGCTCAGCCTGAGAAAGGAGGCTTTCAGGGGGACCTTCTGGCTCTGCAACCCCCTGACAGGGGGGGGAGCGGGGGGTCGGGCAGCTGCTTCCCAGGGAACAAGGACAGCGAGGAGAGGAACGGCCTCCAGCTGTGCCAGGGGAAGGACCAGGTTGGACATCAGGAGGAAATTTTCAGCTGGAAAGGGGGTTTCAAGGCACTGGAGGGGCTGCCAGGGAGGTGTTGGAGTCCTCAGCCCTGGAGGTGTCCAAAGCAGGACTGGGCATAGCACTGAGTGCTCTGGGCTGGGGGACAAGGTGGGCATGGGGCACAGGGTGGATCCATGGGCTGGGAGGGCTTTTCCAGCCTCAGTGATTCTGTGAGTCTGTGACTTCTGCCTGTAGCAGAGGAGGGAGCAAAGGGCATTCCAGGAGCTGTGGTCCAGGACAGGACTGCTGCTCAGCAAATTTTGCCTAAACCTTGTAGAAAATATACTGACGGAAATAAAACAATAGAATTAACTGCTGGGTGCTGCATTCCTGTCTGTGTAATTCATTATTTAAATGGAGATTTCTGGGGCATTCAAATATTACATTGCAATGCTGTTTTTTTAATGGGACATGATTTGCCTAGAGCTAGATTGTAAGAATACAGAATAGTGACTTAATGAGGTTGCTATCTTTACTTGGTTTGCACTGCATTTACATAGAACTTCTCAGTATTTGATGCTTATTTCCTTTATTTAGTGTGGCAGGTCCGTGATCTTGTAAACAATGGGTAAAGATATGGAAGGCAGTGTTTATATTTCCTGCGTTGGAAAGACGCTGTGTAACTTATTCAAGGTAGAGGGAGGTTGCTGTTTCACCTTTCAGCTATTGTAGGAGATTTGATGTAAAAACAGGTGAATTAAACTTCAAAAGCTTCCAATCAGATAAAATGCAGAACATATTAAGTGAAGTAGACTTCACCATTTATTAGAAAATGGCCTATGAAGGAAAATTGGCTAAACTTTAAAGAGGTGCCGGAGTTGGCTCGGGGGGAGTGAATATAACTTTACATAAAACCAAACATAAAACTTTAAGCCCAGTGTGGATGAGTGATAAGTTGTTAAAGTTAATTGTGAGTGAAAATAGAGCTCTAAAGCGTGCAGGGAGCAGTAGAGTCTGGGGTTGTTGGAGGGGTTTCTAAGGACAAAGCTGCTACACAATGAAGGATCTGAAGGGCAAAATAGAGAGTAGGTAGTTCAGGCCATTAAGCTAAAGAATATTCTGGTAAATATGGACATGAAGTGAAGCAGAGGGACTGCTCTTGTGATACTTTGTTCAAGAAAAGAAACCTCAAATGCTCCTTAGGGATTCAGATCCATTTAATGGTGTACCACCACATGATGCAACTCCTACAAGGAATTGTAAAGCTCCTGTATTCCATTACCTATGATACCTATTGCTAGTACTAGTAATGAATAGCAATTATTTTATCATAATATTTATGTAACTTCTACAAGGGTAAGTGTATGATTATATATTTTGTGCTATAACTTTATAGCAATGTATGTTGTGCTATAGGGTATAGTGCATATAGTTTTATATCTATACGATATGAATATAGGTTGTAAAAAGGCCTACGTATAAAATACATCCTGTAGGAGGTTGGTACAGCTGTAATTGTGTACATTATATAACACACTGTTATGACAGGATCTCTGTACAGTGTAATCCAGCACACACACATACACCACCCCATTGGACCTGGATGAGCTCGAGAAGGGACCCATGGGAATCTCATGAGGTTTAACAAGGACAAGTTCTGGTGCTCCACCTGCATCTCTCTCCATCTTTCCTGTCGGCTCCCTCAGGCATTGGAAGGCCACAGTTAGGTCACCCTGGAGCTTTCCCTTCTCCAGGCTGAACAATCCCAACTCTCCCAGCCTTTCCTCCCAGCAGAGCTGCTCCATCCCTCTGACCATCTTGGTGCTTCCTCTGGACTCTCTCCAGCAGCTCCATGTCCTCCCTGTGCTGTTCCCCAGGGCTGGAGGCAGCTCTGCAGGGGGGTCTCAGCTGAGGGGGCAGAGGGGCAGAATCCCCCCTGCCCTGCTGCCCACGCTGTGGGATCAGCCCAGGGCACGGGGGTCTCTGGGTTGGGTCACATCCAGCCTCCCCCCACCAGCCCCCCAAGTTCTTTTCCCAGGGCTGCTCCATCTGCTCATCTCCAGCCTGGATTGATCCTCGGGGTTGCCCTGATCCGGGTGCAGCACCAGCCCTTGGTCTTGTTAAACCTCATGAGATTCCCCTGGGCCCTCCCATTCAAATCCCTCTGGATGGCGCCGTCCTTCAGGTGTGGCAACAGCATCACTCAGCTTTACAATCCAAGAAAAGACCACTGTTTACTTTCATTTTGACAATAATTTGTTCTAATTTTCCTCATAAAATTTGGAACTGGATTGCCAATTTCTGACCTTTGGGTTTCGAGCTGTGTCAGTGGGTTTGGTGAGGCTGAATATGTCTGCCAGCGCTGGCACATGGGAGGTGCTGTAACAAAGCCACCATCACAGGGCAATGCTGTAGGTCAGGTGTAACTGGAGGCACGGTCAAGAAAAGTAGGTTTATAAGATGCATTAAGTGGTGTGGTAATTTTATGGAACACTTGAAGGACAGAGGTGATAAAATGAACCATCTTCACATCTCAACTCACAGTTTCCTTCTTCTTAATTAGAATATGGAATCACTAACTTAGCAGAGCAGTTAATAACTTTAGGCAGTTGTCGTGGGATGCTACACTTCATCCCAGGCCCATGGTGTGATTCTTGGGGATGGTCCTGTGAAGGGCTACGAGTTGGACTCGACGATCCTTGTGGGTCCCTTCCAACTCAGCATGTTCTGTGATTCTGTGATTCTATGATTCTGTCTTAACTCTGCAGCTACACAGATCTACAAAACACAGATCTGGCTGGGATTAAAAGGTGCTTTGGCTAAGTTTCTGTGGCATTATAAAGATGAAGAAAATAGAACAGACATCTTAGGTGAGGTTCCAGAAGGAGGAAGTTGTTAAATCAACTGGTAGAGAATATGTCTTTAATAGCATTTTTTTCAATAAACGTAGATAGAAGTTAACAAGAATATCATCATATTAGTTCATTGCACTTTTCCCTACCACTAAACGATACTTTGATAGTCTCTGCTACTTCTGCTATGTAATTTATAATTATTTCAGAACCAAGAATGTGACTTGTTTACAGTAAATACTGTACAAATAAACAGTGGGAGATGCTCAGCAGTGCAGAGTTTCAATGATAGAACTTTTGTACTCTAAAAACAGAGGACATCTTGAGAAATCTCATTCTTTTGTGAAACAGAAAGGATAAAACAGACCTGCCAATATTTATTCATCTTCACCCACAAACTTTGTCTTTTAGCTGGAGCTTTGGCCAAGCCTATGTTCTCAGCAGCACATTAACTACTCAGAGAAGTGCCTGGTTGGTATCCTCAGATGGAAAAGATGTCGATAAATGGCAGAGAAAACACCCTTTAAAATTGAGTTTAAAATAAGGAGTGATGGTCACCATCTGTCTGGGTTATGGTACATGTGCTGGCATTTGGCACTTGGTCCTGTTTCTTGCAGTTAGACAGTAGCAAGAACTGACAACCTTCATTTTACTCAAAATTATATTCTTGGGCTTCCAGGCCTTAAACCAGCACCATTAAATACTGTAACTGTGGCTTTTAGTCTAGGAGGAAGCAGAAGAATGGTTCTGATAGCTCAAACCTGCTTTAAATCACAGGAGCAGTAATGTCCAGGCACATTTCATTACAGCCAGCTAAACGATGATGGAAACAGTTCCTGGCTGCTTTAGCACCTTTTGGAACAGGGTGGCAAACCTGGAATAAATTCCCCATCCCTTGCTCTGATTCCTTACTCCCTTACTCTGTTCAGCAGAGCAGACTCTGACACATTCAGCAGATCCTGGGTTTGAAGAGCAGGAGCAGTCCCAGAGGCTAATCCTGTTTCCCACAGAAATGATACCACAGTCTTTTAGATGTTAATGCACCAATCCCAGACAGATACAGTGAAATACTCTGCAATCTCCCTTTGCATTTTACTGTGCAGAGACTACATTGTGGGGTTTTATAATTCACTGTTGAGAAACCCCAGGGCACGTGGTATTTGCAAGCAGGGTCTGGCTCAGCAAACACAACCTGTTCTGATGAAAGAGTCCGGGCTGGACCTTGTGGGAGTGTTTGTTGTAAAGATGGGTGGGCAGAGGCCTTGTGGCTCAGGACAGCAGTGAACCCTCAATAAAGCTCAGGACAACTTTTAAGCTGTGGGTTTGGCCAGGTCTTTCTGTGTCAGTCAGTTCCTTTGTTTGGACCATAGTTGATTCAAACATAATTTTTGTGAGTGGTTCCATTGATTTTTTTTTTAATCCTTTGGTTAGAAATAATTGGGAGGCAGATGGTTTAAATAAGGACTGGTGTGTCCTGGCTGGGTTTCCTGTGGCTGAGAAACAGATTCTTCACCACTGAACTACATGTGTTCTGTCTCCTCGCTCTTTGTGCTGACCAGGATATTGAACATCTCAGAACATGTAAAGTCTTTTCTTCTCTCCTTAGGGACATCTACAAGATTTTATGACAAAATCTTTATCCCAGCTTTAGTTGTCTGAGTTCTCAGTCCCTTTTTCTACTAGGTATTTCAGGAATTTGCCTGGGATAAGAAAGAGAACACCAGTGTCTCCTTCAGACCAAGCAAATACATGTGAGAATACACAGGATGGTTCATAATAAGTCCCGTGCAATTTGCTGGTGCACCTTTTCTGGCCTTTTTATGAAAGGTGAAGACACCCTGCAACTGGGGGTGGGGAGAAGAAACTTCTGAAAAACTCTGTACTTTGTAAGAAGAGAAAACAACATGTGAAGAAAAGCAAATGCCTCAGTACAGACAGTGCTCCTATGGCTGGAGGCGTGGTCTTGGAGCGAGGATCCCAAATTTGCATTGTTCTTTCCACCGCCACTTGCATACGTAGCTTTGTGAGAGCTTCTGAACCTCAGTCACAGAATTTGATGCCCTTCACTACAAACTGCTTCACTCCATAAACAACTCCCATTGTAATTTATTTGTTGAGGATACACTGTTTCCACGAGCTTGACCATGTTTCAAGAACTGTGAGGGCTTCCTAAGTGTTGGAAAACTGTTTAAAATCTTTTGTGCTTAAATTATAAGTCTTCTCACAAAGAAAATTCTGCTAGGTCAGTTTTTTAGGATATGGGAACAGAAAGCTGAGGGCTGATTACACAACCTGGGCAAAGCAGAAGGACGTGATGCGTTCATTGAGCTGTAAGAGCCTGGTTGGTGCGTTTGCTGTGAAAAGCTTGCAGGAGTTTCCTTACAGAGCAGGTCAACTATAAATGTAAAGAGGAGGATGCAGCAGGAATTCTGTGCATGGCTGTGCTGGGACTGCAGGGAGACAAGGACCCCAAGCACCGATCCCAGTGACATGGAAAACTTGGTGAGCACAGAATGGAAATGCAAAACGAACCAAGAACACACCCTCTGTTTTAATAACCCTTTAAACAAAAAATAAAAGATATGTTGAAATGGAACAGGCAGTTTTCTTTCTCCCCCTAAAGCATGTGTCATCCCTTAAACCTTTTTTTAGAAGCCTAAAATGGGAGTAAACTGTCCTCTCAACACATGGGACACCGTGCTGGGGTGGCTGATGTAAGAGACAGTGGATACACTCAGCTCAGGGAGCAAAGCTACTGGAGGCGATTGAGCTCTTCGTTAACAAGTCGCTCATGCTGAACAAATGTAATTGCTGTCGTCAGTGTAATTAATGACTAATTTAGCACATCGAGGGAATTTAATAGATATTATATTCTTGGCTCTTGGCAAACAGTTGATTTTCTGCCATAGAAAAACCTATTAAAAAAGCTGGATGAAGAGCAGGCAGATACACATTCCATGGCATGGACT
Source organism: Manacus vitellinus (assembly GCF_001715985.3). NCBI lineage: Eukaryota > Metazoa > Chordata > Aves > Passeriformes > Pipridae > Manacus > Manacus vitellinus. The sequence continues at coordinate 12,067,635 of NW_021939882.1, forward strand.
CCCTCTTGGCCCACATTCAGGGAAGAGAGGAATTGCTGATGCAGAGACCTCCAAGTGTGAAATCCTGTAAAGAAGTTTTGGAGCAGATGTTAGTGCTGAAGTCCAATTTGTTGCATCTTTTACATATGAACATTTTTTCAGTTCAATTTTTGCCAGTAAACCAGGCTTTGCAGCCTGGGGGGTGGAAGTGTTGCCCTGGTCAAAAATCTCAGGGAAAGACAGTGAACAGCCACATCACAGATGTCTCCTACGGCATTTTCAGACCAACTGCTCCAGCACTGGGCTTGTGTATGAAACTATTAAAGTGACTTTCAGATGGAAAAATCATGAATATGACAAAAGTGTCACTGATGTAGAGGAGTCCAAAAGAGTGACCTGGTGTTAGCAGAAATAAGGAAGAATAATTTTTGTTTCTTTCCATTAGGAGCCTCAAGAACTGCTGATAAACATGAATAAAGATAATAAATAAATAAATAAATATATAAATAAAGGAAGGTAATAGATCTACTCAGAGTAACAGCTGGAAAAAATAATTTGAGGTATGCAAATTTTTCTCTAGATAAAAAAGCATCAAAACAGTAAGTTAGGAACAGTTGCTCCAGTTTCCATTTCACTGGGCAGTTCAGGGTGTGGAGAGGACCCACGGTCAGTGTGTGGAGCAGAGGGAAGGTGTTGTAAGGGAAGAGTAAACAAAGTCATTAGAACCTGTAGAGTTACTGGATCACAGAATATTCTGAGTTGGAAAGGACCCAGAAAGGTCCAACTCGGAAGTGAGTGGCCCCTACAGGGGATTGAACCTGTGAGCTACTCTAAAGGTCTGTAAAAGAGAGATAAAGGAGTGAATTATCATTAAAATCGGTTAAGTGCCACCTCATTCCCATTCTCATCTAACTGGAGCCCAGCTACCTCTGGGACAGTTGCCTTTTGCTGCATCCTGGTTGTCATATCAAAAAGCTTGTGGCATAAAAATCGGTGGGAATTTAGTGGAATTAGTACTTTCCATGAATGTCCAAATACACATGAAGAGTATCACTGGCATGGAATTTCTGCTTCAGAGACTCTTTCATGCTGCATCCCAGACACAGGGTGCTGCTGGCTGGAGGGTTCCAGGTTTTCTTGGCTTTGTGGCTGTTTTTCCTTTGGCTGTTCTGTGGTGCTGCCATGTCTGGTTACAGCTGGTTTGGTTTGGGTGGTGGGGCAGCACTGAGACCATTTATCCATGGAACACCAAACGGGCCATCAGCAGGTACAGTCAGACAGGGGAGAGGGGAGTGGATGGTTGCTCTTGGTGATGTTACTCCAGAGGGTACAAGATAACAATATTTTTTATAATTAAGTTTTAAACTGCTGTAGGAATAATTTAATTCTCACATCCCACCCCACAGAAATTAACCATTACTGCTGAAGGCCTGTAGTGAGGGTAGAGGTTTGCCCAGAATTCACTTTATTATTGCTATCCAAAGGAACCATAGGACAGCTTCAAAACCAGTAAAATAAAAAATACATTAAACCACTACATTGAAGCAGGAAAGGGTTACTCTACCAAAACCAGCACCCCAGACTCCTGATACCCTGATATTATAGCCAGTGCAACCAGACTTTCTCATCTGCTAAAGAGGTGGGCTTGGAAAAACAGCAAACAAATCCCACCTGCAGTAAATCATGTGTAGCTTGAGGGAAGCTGGCCCTGGGGACTTAGGGATGCAGCCTCAGCCCAGCTGCTGCTGTTTAACTCAGAGGACACCTTGTTAAACACAGAAGGAAAGAATCTCAAGGTAAAGAATTGACCAAGCTGTAGGTGAGATGTTCCAACCTTTGTGCAGCTTGTGAGGATGGGCAATGATGTAAATACTATTTAATCAGGAACCAGAACAGATGAGGGAAACTCAACTACAGTAGACTTATTTGAAAAAGAGGCTGGAAAAGAGGCTGAAAATACTATGGAATTAATGATTATAATAAAATAAAGTTATATATATGTATTTATAATTAAAATGACGTGTATAATTAACATAACGTGTATTTATGACATATAAGTGTCAGATTCTTGTAAATGAAATCGGAATAATTTCAGCTGATTTTTTTTTAACTGCATTTTTACCTCTTTTTCTATGACTTGGAAGAGCAGAGAGAATCTTGACTTCTTTCATTCCTGCCAGGTAATTTCAAGGAGACATTCCTGATAAGTAGGCAGCTGGGTGGCAGATCCCATTTTGGGAGCCGTGTGAATGCAGACAGTAGCATTTTGCTAAATAAAAAATGACTTAGAAATTTTGAATGTAGTTTTCGTTACAAGGGATTTTTCTTGCAGGTTTTAGTTTTTTTTTTTTCTTTTTACTTCAAACAAGAGCAACTAGTGACTTGTTTTGAAATGCCAGGCACCCTGTTTGATATTAACAATTAACACAGTAAACAGGGATTTGATTGTATTCAGGTGGCTGATGACACTTGGACTGGCAAGGGCTTTCAGTGGTGTCTGAATTAGACTGGAACTACACTGGATTTGTCTTGATGCTCTTAATACATCACTGTTTTATTTCCAGGTCTTTGAATCAACCCCTCTGCTGCTGTTCGTTCCTTCTGATTGCTGGAGATGAGGGTGTGACCCTGACTTGTAAGATCAGGCCCAGTGATTTTCAGTAATTCAGGATCTTCTTGCTTTTAAGTCAAATAAGAAGAGATAACCTATTATTCTGTGGTATTTATCTTCCTCTTTCTTTGTCTAAAGCCAAGGGAGAAGGAGTGAGGTGTCTGCTGATTGGTGGCATCCCAGAGCTTCCCACACAGCTTCAGTTTCTAGTTATGTAACAGGAAATTCTAAAATATGGTAAAAATTCACTTTCTAACATTTTGGCATATAAATAAAATTCCCCGTGCTTCCAATCCAGGCATTATAGTCTCACATGTGGTCATTGTCTCATACTGAAAAGATCTGTACTAATTTGGCTCCATATTTACTCCGCCCATAGTTTGCATATTGTCTTCATCTTTATGGTGGGGTTTTCCTAGGAAGCAGAAAGACAAAATAAATTGAAGTTGCAGAAGCAATGGCAGCTCAGAGGCTCCATACAGCGCAGGTGCACTTGAGGTTTTCGCTGGGGTGTGATGGAATTCTGGGTCTCATATGGGGAGCAAGACATGGGTGGGGACATTACAGACAAGGTTTTTTCTGGCATTGTTGTTTACCTGCTGCCAGGCAGGTCTGCTTTTCTCTTACTCTCTTTTTACTGTTTATGCAAACTGGTATCACAGAATCTCTAGACTGATTTATTTATTGTACAGCTGGAATAGAGGAATCTGCCTGTGGTCTCTGCATAGATGTACCAGGGAAAGGGAGGCTTTGAGGACATTGACCAAGGTTTGGGGTATTTTTGGGGTTATTTTTCTTTTATTTAGGTGTGGGGTTTTTGAGGGGGAGACTGGGATACTGTAGGTTTTTTTCTAACTGCAGTAAATTTTCTCTTTTTGTGTATTTTCTCTTTCTGTGTAGCAGAAACTTTCTCTGCTATGTTTCTGCTGATGTCTAACAAATTCCTCATGTCCAGTCCCTTGCTGGTGGAGGCAAGCACACAACAGCAAATTCATCAGACTTTGCCTTAAAATAAATCAGGTTTGGTTTTTTTTTTTTATACCTTCTCTTTCTATTAGAGCACATTCAGCCCCATAGCTTTGTAAAAACGGAGCAAATGTAGCAATTAAGCCCAATTTTATCTTTGTGTTTGTTTTAGCCAGTTATGTGTAATTCAAGGCTGCTTTGCCGCAATATTCATGCTGGTTGGTGTAAGAGCTTTCATATCCACAGTGTCTGCTGTGGACGGTCAATTTTAGTTGGTTTTTATCATGAAATGAGAAATCGTCTCCACAGGTTTTTTCCCCACATCTTACTGACCTCTCTCAGTGTCCCTGTTCAAGCTCTGACTGTTGTCGCAGGAAGACTTGATTTGTTGCTAGTCTGCCAAGCAGGGATATCTCCA
>NW_021939882.1:12072578-12118055 GCF_001715985.3 Manacus vitellinus
AGAGGAGACTGAGGGGAGACCTCAGTGCAGTTCAACTGCCTGGGCAGGGGCAGAGGAGGGGCAGGGACTGAGATCTCTTCCTCCACTGGCATTATCTTGTTTTCTCAGAAAGATTTTGTGTCAAACCATGATTTTAGCTTGCAAATGCAATTCTTACCTTGTGTGTTGAAACTGTCTGATATCTGAAAGGCCTCCACACCTTCCCTTGGGTGAGATGAGCTTATTTGCTTCCTGAATTAGACACAGCCTCCAAATGCTGTCACTGGGCTGCCCAGAGACCTGGTGAGGCTCTCCTGAAGCTGAATTTATCCATACCATATGTGAGACTTTTTACTTCTTAGAAGCATGATTGATTGAAAAAAACCCAATAATTAAAAGTAAAAAAAAAAAAGACATAATATGCAGATTTCCATTTAACCTGGTTTTGCTCAGTGCAGAGTGTACATGTATGGCAGAACTGGTGCTTGGCATTGCAAAGCATACACAGAAGTGTGAGTAGTGGAGGAAAGTGACTTTCACTTTTAATACTTTGTCATTCCTGTCTTATAGAGCTTTGTGGGAAGAAGGTTTAGGTGGGAGTTTAAGTTGTGAAATAAGATTTCTTCATTATGTCATAAAAATATCAAAGCTTATATATGTATACATCTCTCTATGTATTTGTCTATATATAGGGTGGGGGTGTTTTGCAGATGTGGGTGAGACAACTGATGTGCAAAGCTCCTTTTGAGAAATATGTTTTAGTGTGTGGAGGAAGAGCTGGGATCGTAGGGGTAGTACTGAGCTACTCTGAGTATCTTCCCTTGTGAGTACTAAAAAGGAAGTCTTACTCTTCCAGAGAGGAAGGAGCTCCTTGTTATGTCGTGGGCTGTTGAGCCCAGGCTGGTTTTCCACCAGGGCCCCCAGGTCCTTCTCTGCAGAGGAGTTCCAGCATGTCACCCCCAGCCTGCACTGGCCAGGGGGTGATGCAGTCACTAACCCCAGCTGGTATCTTGCTGCAACTGCTGGTGCTCCCTGTGAGGTTTGGGTTTCAGTCCCAGCTCAATGAAGGTGTATACTTTATAAAGTACTCTTTTTTCCTATTCAAGAGGTTATGAAGCTACTTCCCCTAAACTCGGTCCACTGTAAGCCTTGTTGTTAACTGAAGCTGTTCTAGCTGTACTAGCTACACAAGTACTTAAGCCTCCCTCATCCCTGGCACAAGTCCTTATCTTGGCTAAGGTTTACAGAAATCCTTTATATACAGAAAGAATCCATTCTGTTGGCACAGACTGAGCTTTCTGGAGTGCAGGAGGGGTGCAGACCCCATGGCATGATGGTACTGCCTCTGTCAAAAGAGACCACCCTTTCCCTCTTCTGCGTTCTGAAATGGTGGGAGCTTTTAGATGGTATTGCACATTTCCTCAGACAGCCTGGTTTGAATTGTCAGTGGCAGATTAAATAGGAACTAACAGCCAGGATGAAACTCAGGAGAGAACTTCTTAGTCCACAGAGATGAACAAGGTCCCAAAGGAATCATTTCCTTATGAGCAGTCGGAGGGATTTTGCCAGTCACTCCAAGAACTCTGTTTAAAAAAAGAGTCCAAACATTTACTTTTGCATTTTCTTTATACAGTTGCATTTACCTGTTTCTCAGTGTGTAGAAATGTTCTCTTACTCAGCTAAGAAGCTGCTTTTCATGGGAAAGCTTTTCAGTCTCAATAGAGGCAGGAGCCTGACAAGGGTGTCATGGGCCATACTGCTGCAGATGCCTGACACTGATATTTTCTGTCCAAGGAGGCTGTAACCTACAGCTTCACCTTGCATTGGGTTAGATTTTCATCCTGTGCTTGTTGACATAAAGCTCTGGGCTGTGTTTTGTGCAACTGGGTTTCCAGTTCTCTCCAAGCTCACTCCAGCGGTTGTGCAGCACAGACACACCTCAGGGACCCCAGGGACTGAGGTCTTGTTTCATATTCAACTCAGGTGCCTTGGAACTGCTCCTTCTTCCCCGTGGCTGCACAGCTCTGTAAGCTCAAGAAGAGCTTAGCAGTAATGAATCTATCTTTGACATATCTGGATCCAACCCAGGCCCAGTTGGCTGCGTGGTTTTCTGGCAAAGTCTCCTTTCCCATCCTTATCCATTCTTACAAAGTGAGCTTTCCCCATTCAAATGTTTTGGTCTCACTGAAATGTTTCAGTTAAATATTTCTTTTGCAATGCCGTTTTCTGAAAATCAGTATGTTCCCGTGGAAATATTGGATCACGTCTAACATACGTTCTCAACTGGCAAATAAAGTCAGAGAAATGTCATCCAGCTCCTCTTCAGAGAGGTCCCATTCGGTGTCCAAGATCTGCAAAGCCTTCTTCCTTCCCAGATGAATCTACTTCTTTTTCAGTGGCCTGACACTTCCTGGGAAGCTCCAGGAGAATGATGATGGTGCTGTACTGTGCCACATGCTCTTAATCCTATCTGGGGAGCTGCATGGACACAAGCCTGACCTGCTCTCCAGCCAAAGTTGCCCTCTTCTGGGAATGAGAGGGGAGCACCATGAATCCAGGACTCTGTCTCCGTTGTTACCTGAGCACCCCGAAAGCTTTGGAGGTTCCTCTGTCCCTCTGACTATGCTCAAGTGAAAGCTAAGCTATTTGTTAAAATACATAAAGGCCTTAAAACATACTTATGCAGATTATCCATGAGGTATTTGCCATTTGAAAGCTGAACCTCTGTGCAATCAGTAGGTTTCCATATAAACTGGGAACTCTGGGATACTGCTGAAAGTCTTCTCCTGTGGAAAAGTCGTCATCTCTCTGTGAAGGGGTGTGTGTGAGGACAGAAGCAGCATGGAGAAAAGAAAGGGAAAAGGCATTTGCAGCTGGCCCTATAGAAAAGGTATAAAGCTGAGAAAAGAAGAAAAAAATGGGTCCAGGACAAAAAGGTGGGGAAGAGAGAGGGAGGAGGAGGATCACTGTAGGTTTGTTGCACTTAGCATTAGGAATTGCTACAGAGCACGCAGGTTGTAGTGATTTTCTAATACTGACTAATATGTCAGAAAGGCTATTCTGGATTTAGACCAATATATACAGTTTCTTGTCTAAGCAGAACCATATGCTCAAATGAGAGATCATTTTATTTTACTAGGATGGACAGTAAGTAGAAACATATTCCAGATTTCAGGAGGTTTCTTCCCCCCTTGGCAGCCACGGTGCCGCTTGTGCTTAGTCTATGGTTTTTCAACTGTTTGATAACTGTCCGTGGCTTTACAGGACTCCAAATCCTCCTGCATCATAATGTCCACTGAACTGTGACTAATGACTGTGTCAGAAAGCTCGTTCAGCTGGTCACTCTGGCTGGAGCTGGTAATTTTTAGTAATAAAACACATCAAACTGATCTGCACAATATGGCAACATGCTGTACAGTAGAAGATGTAGCTTTTGTGTCTTTCCTTGAACTAAGACTTAATGTTCTGTGTTCAGAGACTGACCTCATCCAAATCCTTTCTGACAGCCTAGAAAGAAGAAAAAAAAGTCCAAACCCCTTTGTGGAATGTGCAAGCTGGTGTTTAATACATGAGCCCATGCACAGCAGGTTGAGCAATCAAATGTACATAGATATTTATACAGTTTGACATTGGTAAATAGTCCAACCCCCTTCTCTCACAGCCACTGATCGTTCTGGTTGCAGTTCTGTGTATTGCTGTGTCACTGTAGTTTAGTGTCCACCACTAACTCCTGCCTTGGTACTGAACCATCACTGGGTGTAACAAGACATTTTTGGCCTGATCCAGGCTTGTACTGAACTCTGGCTGTTCACTTGGGGTCTCCCCAAGTAGACCAAGGACTTGGTGGTTGTCGAACTTGCTCAGCTTCCAGGAAACGCTGAAGGAAATCCTGTGCCTCAGGGCTGTTTGCTGCCTTCCTGCTGCCTCCTGTGGACCCTCCATCAGGAACTGCTGTAACTGGGTGCTCATACCCAGGGACTCCGTTTGGCTTTTTAGCTTTTTTCAGTGTCTGCTGATGTTTTATGAAGGGATGGTCTTTTAGGGTGGACCGGTATAGCTGAAAAAATCTGCACTTTATTGTAGGGCCTTGAAAGCAAATCAGAGGGCTGGGAACCACCAACCACAGGAAGTTCAGCAAGGGGAAATGCTGGATTCTGCCCTCGGGATGGGGTAACCCCAGATGTACGGGCAGACTGGGAATGAGAGGCTGGAAAGCAGTGCTGGGAAAGGGCCCTGGGGGTCCTGGTCAGTGGCCAGTTGGCCCTGAGTAAGCAGTGCCCTGGCAGCCAGGAGGGCCAACCCTGTCCTGGGGCATCAGCGAGGGGATTGTCCCACTCTGCTCTGCCCTGGGGTGGCCTCACCTCAATATCGGGGCAGTTTTGGGCAACAGCTTGGCATATTCTATGTTTCTGTGATCTACTACATCTGTTTTAAAGCCCTGAATTCCCCACATATCTTTGATAGTCTCCCACAAGCAAGAATGACAGTATTAAATTGGCTTTTAAAGGGATTTTGTAATTCAAAAAAGAAAAACAAGCTAAATCATGGATATATTTGCTTCAGTCAGGAGGGCAAGCAGAACCATCTACAAGAACAGTACTGCAACCTTGCACTGAGTAAAGACCAGAGGTTGGCTGCTGGGTACCAACTGCTTTAGCTGTCCCCAGGAGCCTTCTCATCTCTGAATTTATTGGGATTATGTTCTGTGCAGATGTCTGTATTCCACTGATCTGCACTGGGGATGACTCCCTCTCACCTGGGTGGTGCTGCAAAGGAGATGCAGCAGCCTGGTACTTGCTGACATCTCTTTGCACACCAGCAGGGAGAGCCTGTATTTTTTTTCTTACCTTAAGAATGGTTGGCTGCTGGTATCTGACTGCTGGAATACTCCAGAGGCAATTGCATTCAATATTTTCCTTTGTCCCATCCTTTAACAGCCTTTCCAATCCTAGCTTTAAATATTCAACTCCTGAATTTGAGGGGAGGAGAATGGTGTTGAGGAGATGAGTTCATGCTGTAACGTTACCACCCGCCTGGATTTGGGAAGGAGATGGCAACAGATATAGTTTAGAAAGCTGTAAACTCATTTCAGTATTTAATTTGGCTTGCCTTGCTGCCAGGTTACCTCTGCCAGGGTCTCAGTGCATTACCCTTGGTGCCTACAATATTTGTACGTACACATATAGCTGTGCACTAATGCTGATATACAACAAAACTAACAGTCAGTTTCAGCACAGGAAAAACTCATTGATGATGTGTAGACTTCTCAGAGACAAATATTACTGAAGACTTCTTGAGACTGAAGGGTTAACACACGGAACTGCCAGTGCTGTTGGAGGGGTGTTTGTGGGAAATTCATTACAAGTACCTAACACCCACTTGACAAAAGAAGTTAAGTGGTTTTGGAAAATGTGAGTGTATTCTGTGGTGTGGATGAGTAATTGTGGCAAACAGTTGTAGTACCCACTCAGGGGTTTACAGCTTTTCATTTGTGAAGTTTATACCTCAGTTCTGTAACTAAGTCAGTAATTTTTAGCTCTGTTCACATAGTGATCCCATGTATGAGACCAGTTGCCATTACTGATCTTCAACAGCAACCCACTCCAAGAAAGATCTGAATCTGTGGAAAAAAACCATCCAAGTGACACATGTTCTGTGGGGCCAAAGAATTCTGTGTATTCAAATCCAGTACTTTGCCTTGTGTTGTGGTGAGGACCTGCCTTTCATTGTGCTGTTGAAATATCATCAAAGCCTGGGAGTCCGAGGGACATTCCAGTGGAAACCTTTGTAAGCTGCAGCAAGGAACCAAAATTCGAAGCAGGTCTGTGGACTTGGCATCCTTGGTAATAACAATCCAAGATGTGCCGAAAGCCTGTCCTGAGACAGACGGGAACTGGGGCTGAGCGGCTGCGGGGGGAGCGAGGACGGCTCCCAGGGTTCATTCAGAGCTAAACACAGGCAAACTGTACTGGAAGTTGTAGGATACTTCAGGAAGTGACTGTTAAATGTTTCGGCAAAACTCCAACTGGTAGTAATACTCTGTTTAAAATGGTTTCAGGGAAGATAAATATTTGTGTGTGTTATCTTGACGTACAGTGATAAACACAGTTGTTCTATACAAATATTGGTTTGACCTCAGATTATTTCACTAGCAGCAGCATGTGAGGCCCATTACATGTCTCTGAAAGCAGCTGCCAGCTGCTGTGAGCATCCAAGGTTTGTTGTATGGGCTGCTGTCAAGAACGTCTGTCTTGCCTTTTGGTTTGGGAGGAGTGAATGCAAACCTTGCTCTCACATCTCCATGGCAGGGAATAAGGATTCCACCTGCTTGAGAGGAAATCTCACTGTGAGCCAGTATAGTCAAGGAGATCAACAGCACTATGAAAATGTAAATGTTGGTACTTTATATGCCTGTTCCTGCAGGTGCTTAAATGTGTGCACACAGTGATAACAGATGTCCTCTGCCTCTCAGCTCCTCACTCTGCATGGGCAGGGCAGAATCACAGAATGTGCTGAGTTGGGAGGGACCCACAAGGATCATCCAGTCCAACTCCTGGCCCTGCACAAGCCCATCCCCAAGAGTCACCCCCTGTGCCCCAGAGGATCAGCCAAACCCTCCTGGAGCTCTGGCAGCCTTGGGGCTGTGCCCACTGCCCTGGGGAGCCTGGGCAGTGCCCAACCAGCCTCTGGGGGAAGAACCTTTGCCTGAGATCCAACCTGAGCCTGCCCTGACACAGCTCCAGCCATTCCCTGGCTGCTGTCCCTGGTCCCCCCAGAGCAGAGCTCAGTCCCTGCCCCTCCTCTGCCCCTGCCCAGGCAGTTGGAACTGCACTGAGGTGTCCCCTCAGTTTCCTCTTCCAAAGGCTGAACCAACTTTACCATCCCAGTTCCTTCCCTAGTCATGAGGTCCCCTGGGATGCTTTTCCCTGCCCAGCCTGGATTGCCACCTTGCTCTGTAACCTCATCCTCTGCAATACTCCTGCAGTAACACCTTTATACTTTCTCCCAAGCTATGCTATTCCTTTTTTTTCTTAACTGGCTTTTTTTGTGCTCTCATTTGGCCTCATTTGGATGCTTTCTAATGGCTTAATATCCTTCTTATATATTGCAGTGATCAAAACTCCCACAATATTCAGTATGTATCTGTTTTTTGGGGGCAGTGTCTGCAGCTGTAAGGTGTGACACAGCATTACACAAAGGCAATGTGTTTTTCATGCTGTATAATCTGTGTATTAGTGGTCTCTTGATCATGTAGCCTTTGAGAGCTGTCTGTTGGCACCATGTCTCTGACCACAGCTGCTGTACACCAAAGCAGAGCATCTGCCTACTACAGGAAGGCACTGGTACTTCCATCGTGGTGAGCCAGGTTTTTGCATCAGCTACAGCAGTTTGTGCTCCTGTGAAAGCTGGTGAAAATGCTGTTTGAAAAGAAGCCATGTCAAAGCTGATGTGGTGAGGGAAAAATGGTATTGACTTTCATCCTCTCTTTGGGTTTCCACCAGGGTAACTGCTGTGATTTTAGTGACTGGTGTTTGATTTTAGTGGAGGGTATTTCTGACTGAGTGCAGCTGCATAACCCAGTGGGAGCAGTGCCCAGAGCAGTCACTGGGACTTGTCCTCTGCTGATCTTGCTGTCTGGCTATATAACACAATTCTGTTTCTGTTAAAAGAGTCTTAAATGTACAAAATATAGTCACAGGTGTGTCTACATGAAGAATAAACTTACATCATGCATATCAACATACATTTCATGTGCTGCATGTAGTGTGGAGGGTCAGGGTGGGGAGGAGGCAGCGATGGCAACAGCCCATCTGAGATGGCAAATGGGAGCTGCTGCTCCCCAGTGTTATTCCAAAGGGCACTTCCCGGGCAGCTAGGGGACTCTGCAGTGTCAGTCCAAAGGCTCTGCATCAGGAACAGCAGGCCATGAGAGGGAGGAACTCCCTCTTGTATGAGCAATGGCTGCATCTTCCCAGATTTGATGACAATTTAGAGCAAAACAAATTGTGTTTTGGTGTCTTGCAAGCAGATCTCTGTTTCAACAGATCTGTTAGTGAACTCTGACCAAGAAGAGCGTCTTTGTAATTCTGTATAACAATTTTTGAGACTGGGAAGATGACAAAGCACATTTATGGAGACCACTGACTTACAGTCTTACTACATATAAAGACTATCCTCCTTTGCTGAGCATCCCTCAGAAAACAAGTTCTTATTCACACATGGAACCATTTCCATTATTAATGTTCTGCCCACCCGTAAGTTTTGTTACTGGTTTTCAAAGCAAAAAATACAGATCAGTTTTAAATGGAGCAAAGCCTAGTGTTTGACACTAAATGAATGGCAGTGCTGGTAAGAATTCCCAGCTTTTCCCCTTTCAAATATTCATCCCTCCTGCCAAAGCCTTCATGTATTATTAGCTCCTACCATAGCTGTTGTATCACAGCGAGATGTTTACTTAAAAAAAAGTAAGTTTAATCAGAAAAACAGTCAAAAAGAACAATCCAAAAGCCCCTTCTCAGATACAAAACTACTCACACAAATGTTGACTGAATGCTAACAGGCTTTCTGTTTCCCTTCATGTGCTGCATAGGACGGCACAGCGTGTTGTCATTGGAGAACTGACTATCTCTGAGGGTTAATGATGGATTGACAGGAATTTTTCCACTCCCAAGCTTGTTTATTCCCAGTTTTATATATGGCACCTTGGAACAACAGAAAGCTGGCATGAAGTGAAAGTAGTAGTGAGTATAGATTTCAATCTGGGACTTCTGTACCAGAGTATTACACCTTTTTAATAAAGGTGTAATAATCGGGAGAGAATATAGTTTTTTCTTGCCTGTGTCCTCTTACCCTTTTATGGTTCCTCCTGTTTTTTTCTCATGTCCTGGGTCATCTGCACTGATGCTTAAAAAAGCTGGGAGGAGTGGCCAATCCCCAGAGAGCTGTGAGCCCCTTCAGGAGGACCTCAAGATGTTGGAGAAATGGGCAGAGAGGAATTGGCTGAAATTCAACAAAGGCAAATGCAGGGTCCTGCACCTGGAGAGGAACAACCACGGCACCAGCACAGGCTGGGGGGGACCTGCTGGAGAGGAGAAGGCCCTGGGGGTCCTGGGGGACAACCAGCTGTCCCTGCCCAGCCGTGTGTCCTGGGGGCCAGGGAGGCCAATGGGATCCTGGGGGCATCAGGAAGAGCCTTGGAGCAGGGCAGGGAGGGGATCCTGCCCCTCTGGCCAGCCCTGGGCAGGCACATCTGCAGGGCTGGGCCCAGCTCGGGCTCCTCAGCACAGCAGGGCCAGGGAGCTCCTGCAGCGGGGCCAGCGCAGGCTGCGGAGATGCCCAAGGGCTGGAGCAGCTCTGGGAGCAGCAAAGGCTGAGGGAGCTGGGGCTGTTCAGCCTCCAGAGCAGAGCCTGAGAGGGGCCCTCCCCAGGGGGTGTCAGGGGCTGCAGGGAGGGGGCAGAGGCTGGAGCAGGCTCTGCTCGGGGGGCCCAGCAATGGCCCAAGAGGAACGGGCAGGAACTGATGCCCGGGAAGTTGCAGCTGGACAGGAGGAAGAACTTCTTTGCTGGGCAGTGACCCAGCCCTGGAGAGAGAGCAGAGAGGGTGTGGAGTCTCCTGACTGGAGATCTTGCAGAGCTGTGTGGACACAATCCTGTGCCATGTGCTGTGGGATGGCCCTGCTGGGCAGGGAGGTGGGACCAGATGAGCCACTGTGGTCCCTTCCAGTCTGACCCCGTCTGGGATTCTCATTGTCTGCTGTTGATACAGTGGGGAAGAGTGTTCAGCCCTCTGCCATTTCTGAGGCAGCTGCTGGAATATCCATGTAGTTGGAATTGTGTTTCATCCCTTTCTTTGTACCTGTATCAATCAATTTGGTCATAGCTGTTTTCTCTTGTTATATCATAAATACTCCAGTGCAGGTACCTGTGTGTAAAGCCTCATTCCTTCCTCTTGAGGGTGGGACAACACATTGTGTCTTAATTTGTGCTTTTACAGGTAGTTGGGCTGCTTAGATGTTTGAAACCTACTTCCAAATAGAAGATAACCTTTTAAAATACAGGGAACTGAGGTATGCCAGGAATTTAAATCAGTGAGATTTTATGCAGGAAGTTAGAAAAACGTTGAACTACCTCAGCATTTACGTGGTACAAAATCAAGGCTTCTTTAGGACTTCAGTCACCTTTTCTTTTCCCTCACCAAACTACAAGTCCTTTGCATGCAAAACATGTTTTATATACATTGAGACTTTTAGCTTCATAGCTTGAACAAAATCCATGGGCCTGTGAATATATATTTTTGCTCTTAATCCTGATCTGTTTCAAGTGGAGCCTTGAGTCATTTGTTGTAGTGTGCTGTGCACTGTGTGACAGGTAAATAACTGTAGGCTCTCACCTGCTGGTGTCTTCCCTCAACTGTCTGGAGCAGCTTGGTGACACTGGGTGGCAGCGCCTGTAAGGGACAGCTGAGGACAGAGGGAGTAGAAGCAATAAAACTGTACAGTGAGAGCACACCAGTTCTTCCCCCAGAGGGTGGTTAGGCACTGAACAGGCTCCCCAGGGCAGTGGTCATGGCCCCAAACCTGACAGAGCTCAAGGAGTGTTCAGACAACGCTCTCAGGGACAGGGTGGGTTGTTGGAGTGTCCTGTGCAGGGCCAGGAGTTGGACTTGATCCTTGTGGGTCCTTCCAGCTCAGCATATTCTGTGAGTCTGTGATGTAGGGCATGAGGGTTACACAAGGCACTCTGCAGAAATAAAAAGAAACGCTCTATTGTGAATTGAATTATAAGGTTCATGGTCTAAGAGATGTGCCAGTGGCTGTGAGAGTGAGAGCAGAGGAGAGACTGCCAGAGGCCAAAGCATCTGGGGAGGGATCCCAGTTCCTCTCCTGCACAGCTCTTATCTCCAGACTGGTTTTACTTCATTTCCATTCAACTTCAGTGTCTAGGTTGGAATGCTAAGGGAGGTAGGTCATGGCATTATTGTTTGTGGATATGAAATACACTGCAAAGTGCTGTGGGATTTACCAAACTTTAATTTCCAACCAGCCCCAGTCACTGTGGGGTCCCAGCTGACCATGGATGGCAAGATTGGTTCAACTGGCATGAGCATGAGGTACTTCCAGTGTTTTAAAACCAGAGAGTTTCAAAAGCAGAGTGAGATGTGGTGCCCCCCAGGCAAAATACCTCCTTGTATAATACCTGAGAGATCAACCCCCAGGACTTGAAACTGGGGCCATAACCCACTATCTGCAGGCAGAGGGGGCCAAATTTGATTGAGTCAGCACTAAGAATTGAGTTGACCCATGGAGAATCACAATCTGCACAGAATTAATTCAGCTTAAGCTTTTTTCCCCTGGATTTTTACAGTAATACCAGCAGAACATTGCAGCATTTGGACAGTCATAAAACAGAAACGCTCCAGCTTGAAAAATACTTTAGGCTGCTACTGAGATTAAAGCGAGCCCTGGGTGGCTGTATAACTGTCAGGCAAATCAAAGTGTGGCACGGGGTGCTGTGAGGGAAGATGTACTGGGGCTGTTTAACAAACTCCAAGTGCTGCTCACAAGTTTCCAGCGGGATTGCACAGGACCCTTCAGGAGGGTAGACAGATCATGACCAGATGTCCAGGAGCGATGAAGATGCACCGTCCAGTGAGCTCCTCACCCACATGGATTAGGGCTCTTTGCAGGAATCCACAGGCTTGGCTCTTCACTTCTGTGATAAAGACAGGAAAAGCACTGAGGTGCAAATGAGAAATATAAACTGAGAGCATTATTGATGGGGAAAAGGCAGTCCCCACGCTGCATGAGTCATGTAATCCACAATGCTTTGCAAGCTTCATTTGAGAGAAGCAGAGGTGCATGGAGGATGGTTTCAATTTCCAAGCAGTGCTTTCTGACCACTCATGCTTTTGAAAAGTAAAAATAATATCTTGGCTCAGAAATGACTGCAAAGCAGAGGTATTCTGCTTTTGGCCCATTGCCTGCTCACCCTCTTGAAGTGAAGCTTATGTATTGTGATGGAAACATAACAGCTTCCCCTGCCAAGGAACAGGTCATTCCTACTGGAGCCTGTGAACGAGGAGTTATTGCTGCAAGTAGAAAAGCTGAACCAAATGGAATCAAAGAGAATGAATTCTGGATAAATTTGCACTTTGGAGTTACACCTGAATTTCTTTTAATAGGAAAATTCTTTTGACTTGCTTTGGGTCCCTGTCCTGGTGAAAGCATCCCAAAAGTATTCATTACAAAAGAGATTCAGCCTAATTTTGAGGCCAAATGCACTTCTTCAGAGGTGCTTTGCTGGTGTTTTAACCATGAACCTTTATACTCAGAGCATGTTCTCCCACAACAGTAGATGCTTGATAATCTTTAGTACCAGTATGTGAGAGATACTGAAAATGAGGATTTCAGGCTTCCTTGCTGGGAGACAGCCAAAATATCAAAACTCTGATACATGTAATAGAAAATTAAATAAATCAATTGATACTGAATATCTCTCAGCCTGTATCTAAAAATACAAGAAGACCAAGTCTGAGATGGGAGAGTGAGGAAGGTGAAGTGTGTAAATACATGGAAACACAGAAAACAGGTAAAGGCAATATATCATCTGGTGAAGCAATTCATCTGTTAAAAAACATCATTGCAGAATCATCACAGAATGGTTTGGGTTGGAAGGGACCTCAAAGATGATCTTTTCCCAATCCCCTGCCATGGGTGGGGACACCTTCCACTAGCCCAGGTTGCTCCAAGCCCTGTCCAACCTGGCCTTGGACACTTCCAGGGATCAAAGGGCAGCCACAGCTTCTCTGGGCAATTCTTCTCTGTGAGGGCCTCACCACCCTCACAGGGAGGAATTTCTTCCCAATATCCCATTATCCCTGCCCTCTGGCAGTGGGAAGCCATTTGCCCTTTTCTTGTCACTACGAGCTCTTGTAAATAATCTCTCTCCATCTTTCCTGTCACCTCCCAAACATAAAGCTTAGCAAAAAAATAGGGATAAGACATGAGTGAAAGGGAAAATTTAGAAGTATAAGAAATGCTAAGAATAACTGCAGAAAAATTCAGTGAGGGGAATTTTATTGGTGAAAATGAGAATTTCATCTAACAGGATGATTTTTTCTCTTAAGGAAACAAAAATCAAGCAATTAAAACTAACACACTGATTAGTACTCTGTCCTGTGCACTGAGGTTTGAGGAGGTCATACTCAGAGCCCCTGCATATTCTGTGTTGTCACAGTGACAGAAGAGCTGTACGTTCCCCAGGGAGCTGTGGCATCTTGTATCCATGGAAGAGGAGGCAAGGCTGGAAAGCAAAGGCAGGATTTTGCTTTCCTTTTGGCAAAGGCTGGCTAGAGCAAGGCAAGCTTGGTTGTAGCTCTGATTTAAGGTAACTTTGCTCATGTCCAAAAAATCCATAATGATCCTCCGGTGACTTTCCTGGGGCTGGGATTTACCATGAAGAGCACAGTGCACAACAACCCCGAGGGCATGTTCAGAGAGAGGGGCAGGCTGGGCACTGCCCAAGGGCTCTCTGCTCAGTCCCTGTGTGCCTGTACTGGAAACACTTCAGCTCTGGAGTTCAGGCATCAGGATAGGAGGATTTCTGTGGTGCTTCAGATATACTGGAATCCAAGGGCCTGTAGTGTGAAAGATGCCCAAGATACCTCAGTGGGCAGGGCTGTGCTGTGTCAGCTCGGGAAATATTTACTCTATCCTATAAAACTGGGAGCACTGATACTACCAGGAAAAGTTCATTAGCAAAATGGACTATTGATTTTATGTTGCACAACTATTTGTATGATTTTGAATGGATTTTCATCTGTATAAAGAAATTAAGTTCTGTGTGAAAGTTGAATTATCAGTGTGAGCTTTGAGGAACTGCTGAGCCTCCATGGTAGCACCCAAGACTTCTCATGGTTGGTTGTATGTACACAATGCTCTGCTTATACATCAAATATACAAGAGATAAATACATAAAAAGCACAAGAGATATAAGCAAATTACTGTGTACATAATCCTTTTTCCTGAGGTAAGATTTAGATTGGCTGTTAGGAGGAAATTCTTCCTAATTTGAGGGTGGGGAGGCCCTGGCACAGGTTACCCAGAGAAGCTGTGGCTGCCCCTGGATCCCTGGAAGTGTCCAAGGCCAGGTTGGACAGGGCTTGGAGCAACCTGGGCTGGTGGAAGGTGTCCCTGCCCATGGCAGGGGGTGGAATGAGATGATCTTTGAGGTCCCTTCCAACACAAACCATTCTGGGATTCTGTGATGATTCTCTGACTCTGGCCATGACTGTAGGAGGAACCTTTCTATAAATACTCAGTAACAGCCCTGAATGATGATTTCTGGATGTTTTTTTTTCAGTAACACTGAAGTGATAAAGCTGGACAATGTCTGAATTACCTCTGCTGAAACCCAAGGAGTTATTCTGTAGCTGATGGTGAGACTGAAACCATTAAAGCCCGTTGGTTGGTCAGTTGTATTTTGTGAGAACCACAGAAGTCTGGCCTGTGGGTTTGGATTCTTTGCCAAAGTACTTTGAAGCATTAAGGGGAGGAGAAGGTACTGGAAAATGTGATCCTGGTGAATACATACAGGGCAAGGTTTGCTTCTGTATCCTCAAGAAATGAGGAGCCATGTGAATGTAACTTTGAGCGGGGTCTAGAGATTTCGATCCTGTCTAGGTATAAAACAGCTGAAGGAATGCCATGGACTTCACAGAAGGACAATAATCTGGGAAATCTACTTAAAAAAAAACCCATAAAGTGCCATAAAACTTGCCTTGATTCAAGAGAGAGCTATGGAAATAGAACAAGATTCACAAGTAATTCATCTCAAGCTGTAGACTGGTGTGTATGACTCCACAGCAAGAACATTAATATCTGTTAAATTCTCCACATTAGCTTAAACATTCCAGAGAAAGGATGTAATTCTCAGTTGTATAGGGAAGGAATTCACCCTTCCCCCAGTCCTTCTGCTTCCCGGGGACTCTAGAGAAATGCTAATATCAAGTCAACCTATTTTTGTTCCCCCTTTAGTAATTGGGTCAAGATTGGTAGTGACTGAAATACAGTCCCATCAGAGGAGTTTGATGTGAGGGATCAGGAAGGGCTGGTTGCCATTGGGGTGGTGGATGCTGAGTGTCCAACCCAAGCTGGCAGCTCACTCACAGGCTTCACAGAGATTTGAATTTCAATTCACATGATGGTTTGTGGAGCATTGTTCACCTCCCACTGAGGCAAAGCTTGTAAGCTTGTAAGCTGCTTGCACTTAAAAATAAGTAGAGATGCAGTACTAAGCTGAGTAATTCTTTAATCTATCCTGACTCCTTTTTTTCACTTTTATTAACCAGGCTACTGCCAGGATTATTAGGTTTGGGGAAGATTTTAGCTTGTTTTGACCAAGTGTCTAATGGAACACGAAGCAAGGAAACAGATTGTGTCTGTGGCAAAGAGCAGTGTGGAATGGGGAGGAGAAGCACCGAGAGGAGGTTTTGCAGGAGTCACAAAATGAGTAGAATAAACAGATTTCAAACCTGTCCAGTGTACCTGGCCTTGTGTTCAGCCCCTTAGATGGTCAGCGGTGCCATCTTGTGTTAAGTGGGTGGTATTTTTGGGAAAAGATGGATACAGATTCCTACCAGCCCTTGGGAAAGGGTTCTAGAAGAGCTCTTGAAAACTCCTGGTGTGAAATGAGAACAGTGAAGCCCAGAAGTCAATGAGACAGAAAGGCAGAGGATGACCATATATAAAAATATATATATATGTCAGCACATATATAAATATTATATATAAAATATTTTATATATATACACATAAAAATATTTGTAGTTGAGACACTGGTGTTCAAGGCAGTTTAACAGATTTTTCATTTAAACTGTGACATTTTCCATACTGGTACAAATGACAGCAATACATGTTGTGGATGCATAGGGGTTTCTCTGAAAACAATCATTGTTGTCAAGCACTGGAAGGAGCTGCCCAGGGAGATGGTGGAGTCCCCATCCCTGGAGGTGTTCAAGGAGTGACTGGACATGGCACTCAGTGCCCTGGGCTGGAGGACAGGGTGGGGATAGGGCACAGGGTGGATTTGATGATCTTGAAGGCCTTTTCCAACCTTAATGAGTCCATTATTCTATGTTTCTATATGGTGATGATTTTACTGATGCATCTTCTTCCAGTGCTTGACAGAGAAGCAGGAAAACACTGATGCCTGCACTTTCCCAGCCCCTTCCCTGGGGATCTGTGTGAGGTTGTGGCTGCCCCAACTCTCTTGGACGTTTAACCATCACCACACTGGAGCCTTGCCAGGGCAGCCTGGGCAGTGGAGAGGATCCTGCTTCTTCTGGTTTGTTTTTTTTTCTTTAGATTCCTGAGGACCTTTTCCCAAGCTGGAACTCGCAGATTTCATTGTAGATGAATTTGCATGTCCTCAGCCATGGGATTTTCTATACCGAGTCCTTCTAGATCACTAACTGGCATTCCTACAGTACTCACACCAGCCCATGGCAAGGGAAATCCTGTGTTTTCTTGCAGAATTATAAGTTCCCCATGCCAGTGTAACATTTCTCTGCTTTACAACCTTAATGTTGTTGTCCTTTAAGATTATTTTTTGCATGCTTTCTTTATTGAAAGCTTTATTTCGGGCTGAGAAAGTTGGGACTATTCAGCCTGGAGAAAAGAAGACTGTGTAGAGACTTCATTAGACTGTGTGGAGAGCCTTTCTGGTATTGAAGGGGCTACAGGGAAGAGAGTGAGGGGCTCTTCATTAGGAACTGTAGTGACAGGACAAGTGGGAATGGCTTCAAACTTCCAGAAGGCAGGGTTAGATGGGATATTTGGAAGAAATTCTTGACTGTGAGGGTGGTGAGGCCCTGGCACAGGTTGCCCAGAGAAGCTGTGGTTGCCCCATCCCTGGAAGTGTCCAAGGCCAGGTTGGATGGGGTTTAGAGCAACCTGGGCTAGTGGAAGGTGTCCCTGCCCATGGCAGGGGGTGAATGAGATGATCTTTAAGGTCCCTTCCAACCCAAAACATTCCATGATTCTATGATTTGTACACCAGCTCTACAGTTATTTTGCATTCTTGCATATCTGCAGAGCAGTGGCCCTTTGCCCAGCAGGTGCCCTCTCTGAGCTCACCCCTCCTGGCCTGTCTTGTGCAGGTTCTATGAGTATGGATGATTCCCAACCCAACCCCCACGCACTTGGCAGGTCAGTTGGTGTTCTGTGATGGCCTCATCCAGCACCTGGGGAGGTGGGAAGGGGAATTTTGGGGGTCCAGGAGGAGGCTGGTAAGAGATGGTGCTCATATGTACACCCCACCACGTGCTTGCTGCTCCACCCCTGTAAAGAGAGACAGAAATGAAGTGATCAACTTACAGGGTCACAGAATCATTAAGGTTGGAAAAGACCTCCAAAATCATCAAGTCCAACCTGTGACCACCCCCACCTTGTTCCCCAGCCCAGAGCACTCAGTGCCATGGCCAGGCCTTCCTTGGACACCTCCAGGGATGGGGACTCCAACACCTCCCTGGGCAGCCCCTACCAAGGCCTGACCACCCTTTCCAGGGAGAAATTCCTCCTGCTGTCCAACCTGACCCTCCCCTGGCCCAGCTGGAGGCCGTTCCCTCTCCTCCTGTCCCTTGTTCCCTGGGAGCAGAGCCCGACCCCCCCCGGCTCCCCCCTCCTGTCAGGGGGTTACAGAGCCAGAAGGTCCCCCCTGAGCCTCCTTTTCTCCAGGCTGAGCCCCCCCCAGCTCCCTCAGCTGCTCCTGCTGCTCCAGCCCCTTCCCAGCTCCGTTCCCTTCCCTGCACACGCTCCAGCCCCTCAGGTCTCTCTTCCATGAGGGCCCAGAACTGGACACAGCCCTGGAGGGGCCTCAGCAGGGCCAGCACAGGGACAGTCCCTGCCCTGGCCCTGCTGCCACACCATGGCTGGCACAGCCCAGGGGCCATTGGCCTCTTGCCCCCCTGGGCTCCCCTGGGCTCATGTCCAGCCCCTGGCATCAGCACCCCCAGGGCCTTTCCCAGCGGGCACTTTCCAGCTGCTCTGTCCCAACCTGGAGCTGCAGGGGCTTGTTGTGACCCAAATGTAGGGCCTGGCACTTGGCCTTGTTGAACTTCACACTGTTGGCCTTGGCCCATGGATCCAGCCTGTCCAGATACCTCTGCAGAGCCTTTCTGCTTTCCAGAAGATCAATGCTCCTGCCCAAAGCCCATGGGTTTTGTTTTTGTTTGTTTGTTTGTTTGTTTGTTTGTTTTTGGTTTTTGTTTGGTTGGTTTTGGGTTTTTTTGTTGTTGTTTTTGTTGTTTTTTGGGGGCTTTTTTTGTTGTTTTCATTTTTTGCCCTGTGGAAAAAATATTTTTCTACCCAAAAGCTGCCAGAATGTCTTTTTGTCCTCTACAACTCCCTTCCAGGAGGTTGTAGCCAGGTGGAGGTCGGGCTCTTCTCCCAGGAACCAGCAGTAGGACAAGAGCGCTGGGTCTTGGAGGTCTTTTCCAACCCCACTGATTCTATGATTCCATGATTCCAAAGAGTCATTTTCCATGGCTAGTGGAGTAGGTTATTGCCAAACTTGTAGCTGGGCTGTACTCACAGCAGAGAACAATGACACAGAAAAGAAATGGAGAGCTGTGGTCACAAAGAGATTCTCAGTTGCATGTTCAGCACAGCGTTCTCATGGTGTGCTTTTAACGATCTTTTTGGTGAGAAAAATAGTAGGTACTGTAGCACTGTAGATTTTGGGTTTCCTAGCACAAAGGAAGCTAATACACAGGTAAAAATACAGCTGAAAAGAAAATTGCTTTTTCTATTGTGGGAAAATCTTTAGTGAAGTGATTTGAGCATTTTAAGGCATTTTGGGGTTTTAATAACCAAGATCATTTTCAGTGGAACCAGAGAGGTTTTTTTTGCTGTAGCTGTTGAACAAATTAGAAATACTTCTCTAGGCTGACCTGCCGTTAGCGTCAGGAGTCTTTTGACCTCAAAAGGAGATTTCAAAGCTGATGTCAAGTTCCTGTAGTAATGTTCAGCCTGGCAGCTTCCCTAAGGCAAAGCAACTCAGCCAGACTTCAGCACAAGGGGTTTCTGCACTGAGGTCTGACCTCAGTCGGATCAATTAATGCATAAATGTCTGTGCAGTGAAGCCTGACCTTAGCACATGAAGAACTCTGTGGAATAAACCTTGGGGAGCACATCTGACCTTCACACAGCCAAGTCCGTCCCTGGGAAATCTGGGAAACACAGGACCCTGCAGATGACTTGGGGTTTTTGGTTAAGTGGTGTTCTGGCAATGAAAATTTATAACTGCACAGGGAGGGCAGCTTAGGCCATGGAAGAAGTGGAAAAATCACTATAAGATGCTTGAGGATCTATGGGATTAACATTTCTGAGTGGGGAGGGTTATTCTGTATGCAGAAGTTTCTCTAGATACAAATACCAAGTCAGAAAATAAATGTATTGGTAGGACTCGCCTATTTGGAAGACCAGCAGAACAGAATGCAGACAGTTTGTAAAAGGAAGTAAAGTAATTAACCCAAATAATGTTGTAATAATGGCTGAGTGCTGCTGCTGCCATAGGAATGATGGTCTTCTGGGGATGGCTGGGTTTGGAAAAGAAGAAGGGCTTACTGCTAGCCAGGCAACTGTGTCTATTTGTTCTCCCCAAATCACAGACATGAGAAGTTTGATTTCCTATGGCACATTTAAGAATATTCAAAGCAAAATTTAAATTTTGGTGTGCATGAAAGTACATATTTACAGTGTAAGGGATTCCCAAAGAGGGGCTGTTTTGAAGACACACAGAGTTTTTCTTTGCATAAAATCACAGAGCACCTTCCTCCAGCCTCCTTGGCAGGAGCTGCTGGAGGCACAGTTTACCTCTGCTTGTGTACCTGGAGGCACTCAGCAAAATACAAGTAGAGCTAAAGCACGAGGCTTCCAAGTTATGCATAGTTCAGTTCCTACCTCACGCACTCGATGAGCTCTTGGAGAAGGAGCAATTCCAGTTCAGTGCTATTTATCCCTCCCCTCTGGAGCAGCGTGGCAAAGCTCCAGCTCAGCCCTGCTGGCCCCGCAGGGCTCAGCTCTCCCCGGGCCGGGTGCCAGGCCCTGGCTGGGGGCCCGGCTGTGATTAGGGTGTCGCTGCAGCAGCATCTCTTCCCAAACACAAACACACCTCTGGGGAATGCCCCATTCAGCTGCAATAGCCACACTGGAGATGGTATTTGAGTAACGTTGGCTGCCGGCCATTCCAGCACATGATTTATTGTTTTCTGTGCAAATCTGCTTTTAAAGCTTCTCCTACAGTGTTACAGGTGATATCATTCAATGCTAAGGACTTGCAAGATCCATTTCAACCCCTGAATCTGTGCAGAGATACAGTCTTGACCGTGACAGGACCCCAGGGAATGGCTGGAGCTGTGTCAGGGCAGGCTCAGGTTGGATCTCAGCAAAAGGTTCTTCCCCCAGAGGCTGGTTGGGCACTGCCCAGGCTCCCCAGGGCAGTGGGCACAGCCCCAAGGCTGCCAGAGCTCCAGGAGGGTTTGGCTGATCCTCTGGGGCACAGGGGTGACTCTTGGGGCTGGGCCTGTGCAGGGCCAGGGGTTGGACTGGACGACCCTTGTGGGTCCCTTCCAACTCAATATACTCTGTGATTCTGTGAAAATACGTAGCTTGTATCTATCCATTGTTGGGTTGCAAGCATAGAATTTTAAGTTATTAATGTGTGTTCTCCTTTCATTTTCTTGAGTGTGTCTGGGAAGGGTGATCCAGCCCTTTTAATGTTTTATATTCACTGTAGATGATTGCAAGCACTGTGGAAATATAAATGGAAATAAAAAAAATGAAATGAATAAATGAGTAAGTGAAATAAAGTAAAAGAAATTGGAGACCCATGTGTGAACAGTACCCAGGGGAGCCACCCTTCCATCAGGTGGGTGGGCAGCAGTAGGACAAGGATGGCATGGCCAAAGAAGCTCTGTCAGTGAGGTGAGCAGGGGAGAGAAATGACTTTCTACTCCCAAAGGTCAGAAGTGAATTTCTAACCTGGAAAGAAAGGATGAAAAATTATCTGTCCAAAAAGATGCCTTGGAGCCTTTTGGGATTACTCCCAGGTGATGTAGTTTGGGTGTCCTGCCCTCCTTAGGGTTGGGCTGGGCTGTGCTGGGTTATGCATTAAGACATCCTGTAGCTCTTGCTGATTATTAATACAAGAATGATCAAATATACCTGAGAGTGTGAGTTATTGCCACATCAGTGTCTCTCTCGCTTGGGATCTGAGCACAAGTTCTGTTTTCACTGCAATGTTTGCAGCAGGTGGATGTCTTGGAGCTGCAGAGGTTTGTGTGTGTGGTCACCTCTCCCTCCCTGCAAGGCCCATGGGGGAGGAGATCACCTTGTAACCTGCTGATAGGTGTGCCCAGAGGTGTGCCATGGTTGAGGAGAAACCGAAAGACTTTCAAAGAGAAAGAGGGGAAATTTAGGTTGGATATGTGGAAGAAATTGTTCCCTGTGAGGGGGGGAGTCCCTGGCACAGGTTGCCCAGAGAAGCTGTGGCTGCCCCAACCCTGGAAGTGTCCAAGGCCAGGTTGGACGGGGCTTGGAGCAATCTGGGCTAGTGGAAGGTGTCCCTGCCCATGGCAGGGGGTGGGATGAGATGGTCTTTAAGTTCTCTTCGGTCCCCAGTCGTGCAATGATTCCATGGTAACAGTTGCAGTACAGTCACAAATGCAGAACCATTGAACACTACAAGTAAATGAACCTGCCAAGACTCCTGTTCACACACACAGGCTGGTGCTGCTTGTGTGAACCTCCCCTGGACTGATGCACCCTACAGAAACTGCTCTAAACCATATAACACCTTCCTCACGTGCTATACACCCACCCCTCAAAGAGGTTTCTGTTTATCAGATCACCTGGTAAAGCACATGTAAAGTTGGGTGTGTTTGTGATATAGGGGTAGGAGAAAGAGGGAGGTACATGGGAAGCAGGGCAGATGGATAGACACAAATCTCTAGTTCTGGTGGTTCTTATAAAGTCTGTGTAGCTGTGGAGAAGAGCTTCGGATAGTGCAGGGATTGGTCTGAATCCTGCAAATCCTGTTGGTGACATGTTCTTGCCATGGGCTGGGGTCCCTCCTGCCCCTCCTCCTTGGAGGCAGAGGTGGCTGTTTGCTGTGAGGAGCTGTCTCTGTCCTTATCAGAGCCAAGGAGCACAAGTAGCTTTGGATGCCAGAAACCCCTGTTTCTTGTTCCAAATAGTAATGCACTGCAAAAGTTAACTTGAAAAAATCCATCTCCATCCTAGGAACATGTACACATCTGCATGAGTAGTTATGAAGATTAATGTAACACACAGGGTCAGAATTCCCACTGACATTTACTCAGTTTGTCCAAACAAGTTAGTGGAAACCTCCTGTGAGTATGAACTGCACTCTGCAGCACTGCACAGGCATTTCACATCTTGATGCCAATTCCCTTGCAGACACATCTGTAAGACTTAGTCCTTAAGTGCTGTAAAATAGAATACTAGGAGCAAAAAATCATAGGCATAGTGTGTAAGTTTTAAGACCTTAATAAAAGAAATATAAGCAAAACTGCAGTTATCCCTATTTCATGTCTGTGCTTGGACATGAAATCAGTCCTAAGACAGACAGTTTTTCAAGAAAAATGAGAAAGGCATGTAAGCCAGAGTTGAGCAATTTTCTTGCCTTAATGATTAATGCCTAAAGTAATAGTGAGGTGCAGATACTATGTCAGATTTGTAGAAAGGCTATCACCTCTTAAAGCACAGACAGCGACTGCTCACCTGGCATGAAGAACCGTGTCTGACATCCCTCAGTTCAAACACTCGTATCTGAACGCAGTAGTGCTCTCCAATCCTTTGGATGATGAATGTTATATAAAAACAAGCCATTTTTTGGTCCTATGATCAATGTACACTAATCTCAGTGAGCAGGTTTGGACTCAGCTGCTGTAAGGATATTATTTGAATTTGGAAGCAGCATTATATTTGTTATACTATAAAATAAAGAAAACCACTTTATTTAGTGTTTAACTCCCTTCCAGGCCTTCCCAGCTATGAGAATATTATCATTGCAACAGCATGAGCTGTGTAACACAGACTTTAAATCAGTGTAAAGGTGCTATGGACTAATGTGCTTATTTCCATATGGGAAAAAATTGTATCATCAGAGAAAATCTTCCTACTGGTGTAATTCCAGGCACATTGCTGTTTTCAATAATGTAATGATGATAATTGATGGCTTAAAATTGACAAGGTCAGTTCACTTGGCAGCCGTTTATTTGGCAGCCAGCTTGGCAATATGAAGGATTGACACAAAATAGGGCAAAGGTATCCTGTCCTGCGCACAGGTCTGATAACAGCACAGTATTTCAGTGATGTACCCGGGCTGTTTAGTCAACTCCTTTGGCACAACATCTCTTAATTATGTTGTCTAACCAGCTGTGCCACATGACAGGGTCAAACCTGAATTGCAATGCCAAATTGTAAAATTTTCTTGCCATGATGAGTTAATCAGGCAATATGCTACTGGTGTTATTCCAGCCTATTTTCTTAGGACATGTGCAGGTTCACAGCGTGAAGGCGAGACGATCGTTCAGTGTATTAATGTCTGTAAGAAATATAGGTCCCAGTTTAGCAGTTGTTCTTCCAGGGTTGGATGCTGAGCCTCGGACAGGAATGTTCAGGGACCTTTGTCTTGGCATGGGACTGATAACCCAACTTTTTCCATGTTCAGCATTTCCCACGCTCTGCAAACCTAAACCATGTTGATGTAACCACTGGCTCTGCAGTGTTAACAGGAAGATAAGGGGGTAACAGCACATTTGTATCCCAATCCTCTACAAACCAGGAGCAGGTCCCACTGTTCGAGGGTGGCCCCTGACAGAAGGGAACCCGAGGTGGGAATATCTGTGCATTCAGCAGTGGTTAATAATAGTACATCCTGCACACCACGGAAGGATGGCAATGAGTGTGGCCCTAGGTGAGCACTGCCCATTTAATTTACAGAGTTTCTAATACATCTCTGAAATGAAATTATTTTCTGTTCTCTGCCCCAGGAATCAACACACATTTATATCCTTTTTACAATTCTGTGTTCAGGAGGGGAAGTGAAGCCCCTGCTCTTGTAAGCAGAGATTACTTCATCCACAGCATTTTGGCTAGTAAAAATAGATTAATTCTATTTTTGCATGTTAATTTCATTCAGTGCTGAAATCATTGAAGCAGATACAGCAGCCCCAGTTGCATTCAGTTTAGGATCATGTTCTGAATGATGATGAAAGAGAAGAAATGTGTTACCCTACGCTGAATAAAAGGAGGGGCGGTGGAAGGATATTGAACACTGAGTTTGCTCCTTTGATTTGTAGACATATGAAACAGCCTGCCAGTTTCTTCAACTAGGTACATAAATCATTTAAATCTTGATTATGTGTTCTCTGAGTTTGCTGTTGTCATTGGAAGTGGCTTTATCAGACTCCAGTCCCTATGGTACTTCAGGAGGTTGTAGGAATGCAAAGCTATCTGAAGGTCATTTGCAATCTCAGCTGCAGAAATGACCAGCTGCTGTCAGCTATTATCACAGTGTTGATGTGTGTCCTACTAGTTGTGCAGTGAAATGTGAGCTGTATTGGAGGGACTCTGAAGCAGAAGAAGAAAAGTGTGGTTTCTGTGCATAGGCAGAAGGACACTCCCCTGTCAGCTCCAAACATGACCCTCCGTCACAATGGGATGCAGTGACTCTGCACGGATGGACACTGCTGACAGTAAGACAGGCACTTGGAAATCTGCCTTCCCCACTGGCAGCTGGCAGATGTCCAGAGGTGTTCTGTGAGGGCCACAGAGTAGGCACAGTAAAACAGCCTTGGCTTTATGCCAAGTTTACCGCATGGCAGTGAACAAGGGTCCCCAGAGAGGCTGTCGAGACTCCACTCTTGGGAGACTGGTTGAAGCCCTGGGCAACCTGGTCTGGTCTCACAGCTGACTGGCTTTGGGCAGGAGGTAGGGGTAGAGGACCTCCTGAGATCCCTTTCAACCTGGATTGTCCTGTGATGATCACCTGAGTAGGCTCTGCTTGAAAATGGAGGGCTTGGTTGGAGAGTACTCAGAAGAGGAGGTCATCAGAAGCCCCCAGACCTCTGAGTCAACACAGTTCCTTGTACTGACCCAGGCGTTCATCCTGGGAACACATCCACGTTGTGGATGAATTCTGCACAAAGGAATGCATCCAGCTTACTCCAGACTTGGTCTTTTGAAGTACCTTATTGGGAAGGTTCTTGCTTCCAGTCATCTCCTGGACAGTAATCAGATGGTTTCAGATCCATTCCTAATTGTTCATGATTAATTCACTTCCTGAATATAGTAATTAAAAACATTGTCTTGCACTGCTTGTTTGCTGGTGTTAAGAATAAGGTGGAATGGTCAGGGGATTCTCCTTGAACAATTCTAATTGAACTTCTGATGGGTCAGACCATAGCCAAACTGGTGACACACCCTTTGATCCAAAGTCTGAATTGCTTTGATGAGGAAGTTTTGGTAGGCTTTGAATCAGTTTTGTGTTGTTTCTTTTTTCAGACTGTAAACAACGTCTTAGCAACACCCTAGTGCCAGGAACCCAGAAGGAAGATGGATGCTTGGCTTTGTTAAGGTTATGTCATTTCTGAGGCCCTGAATTACGCACTGTGTACAAGTGCCTCGCCTCATCTGCAGGTGGTGGTGAAGGGGGGGAATCAAAGCTACAATTACTGCCTTAGGAACAGCTGGACCTCATAAGATCTGCAAAAGAAGATTCCTCTTAAATATAACCTTGAAGAGCCATATGTGCATAGCTGTGAGGATTTTGGAAGTGATGTGGTGCAATGACAGGGAGATGACTGGTAAATATTAATTGGGACAGTGGCCCATGCCAAGAAATTCCTTGCGCTCATGTTACCTTCCCTCCATGCAAAATATTTACTGAGTTAGAGCAAAATACCACCATTAATTTATATGGTCATTGCACAATGACTTCAAGAGAAGACAAGGCCTGGTAGCCCTCGGGTGTGTTGTTGTGTTGCCTCAGTGAGGTGGTCAAGACATGTCGCCCGCAGCTGAGGAGCTGCTCCAATTCACATCTCCACCTTTTGTTCCCCAATGCACTCAAAAACCTCCCCATAAAAACATCCCTATTTTTCATTTTTAAATGCAAAAATCTGAATTCAGTTGAGAATAACAGTTTTTGATAAATTGCTAAGCACATCAAATTGAAACATTCGCCATCATCTATCACTCATGCAGACTGATATTTATCAGTATCAGCATTTTAAGCAACTGTTCTGAATTTGTAGGTTTATTTAAACTTCAAAATTTAAAATATAAGCCTCATGTTAGTAGAAATAGGTGCACATCATAGTCACTAGATGTTTTAAATTTAAGATGCTTGATGCACCAAAGAAAATACTTGATATTGTACCTTCAGGTAAACCCAGAAGATTCCTCCATAAACACAAAAGCCTCAGCTGTGCAATTTATAAAGTCCAGCTCTTTTCCAAGATAGGGCAGCCAGCACGTGTTTGAGGCCCAAAAAATACTGGAATATGTGTTGGGTGCATAGAGAATGGTGATTATGCCTGGGGCCTGGTGGTAGGACCCAGCTGGGAGGAATGTCACTCACAGGGGGTGGTCTAGAGACTGTTCGAGTTCAACCTTAAGGATGGTAGCGGGATCCCTAGATCATGGTTTGTCTGTCGGTCCCTGACAGTGTAATAATACTGCTGTTTAAAATAAATCAGAACAAATTATTTTGTCAGCTGAAGATGAAATTTAGGATTAGAAGAAATACTCAAAAAGGAAAGACCCTGGAAAAATACCACCATCTCCTCCTTTGTTAATGCTTCATGTCCAGAGGTTTACAGGGAAAGCTTGAAGAACGGAAGTGTGTGTGTTACAAATCACAGTCAGTCCCAGAATATACTGAGTTGGAAGGGACCCACAAGGATCATAGAATCCAACCCCTGGCCCTGCACAGGCCCATCCCCAGGAGTCCCACCCTGTGCCCCAGAGGATCAGCCAAACCCTCCTGGAGCTCTGGCAGCCTTGGGGGCTGTGCCCACTGCCCTGGGGAGCCTGGGCAGTGCCCAACCAGCCTCTGGGGGAAGAACCTTTTCCCAATATCCAACCGCAAACCTGCACATCAGCATTACTTCGCCTCCAGGCAATGTGGTCTCTGTTTTACTTTTCTCTCTTAAAATTGTTTCCATTTAGAGCCCTTAAGCAGCTGTATGAATTCCAGGGTGACAGAAAATGACCCCCAAATTGTGCCGCCCCATGGCTCTTGGCTCAGCAGGGCACTGGGCTCTCCGTGTGGCTGCCCATGTGCCCCACACATGCCTGTGCACGGGCTCCCAGCAGGGAATGTTGTGATCCCCTGGCCTGTGCCAACTCACATATCTGAAGGTTTTCATAAGGGGAACCCCTTTGTGTTAGTCATCTGGTTGTCAAACAAGCCCTGGCTGCGATCCTGGACCTGGCACTAGATGAAATATGTGCACTTTAAACATTTCATACTTAGACTGATGGGAATGGGCAGTTCCTCAGTACGTTTTCTCAATGTTTTTAAACAATAAATGTCAACCTAAGGGCAAAGCGAGGCAGATTTCAGATTAAAGGGATGGGGTTTGCTTAACGTTTATAAATCCCTTAGTCTCAACCTCCTTCATGTTTCTTAAAACAACGAGCAAGGAAAGGCTACGTCGAACACAGTGGGCACTTTTGTCAACACAACTTTTTCCTTTAATAGTGTGATAGAGAGATTTCAAAAATAGATTTTTTATGATGGATTCATGACTTGGCATGCCATAGAGAATCTAGTATTCTCCCAAGCAAAGCTAAAGGTTTGTGTGAAAAGACTAACAATGCCAGGGAAAAGAACCTTTCATCCCCAAGATAGCTAAAATATTCCTTTGTTTATTTTTCACCCTTAATTACTTTTCCTGTCTTGGTTTAATCTGTAGTGCTGAAACTTGTCAGCACCTATGACCTTTAGTTTAGAATTGATGTCTGGGGAACATGAATAAAAGCAATTTTCATGTGGTGTCTCCCTGTCATGACTGCTGCCTGAAGCTCGCTGACTTTGCTTTTAAAAGACCCAATTCTATGCCCAAATAAATGCAACAAAACGTAATGGGAGTCAGTAGTTTTATGTTCCTTAACACCAAGGCAGAGGCTTCCTTCTTTGAGCCTGATGTTCTGTCACTTTCAATAAAATCTTCTGATTTCTGTTGGGTCACTCACTTTCCAAAGAAAAAATATCTCAGAAAGAATGATTGCCTCGGAACACTTGTCTTGATTTTGACTTAGTAGAATTTTAAGACTACTTGAAATGTAAATTGTCGAGTATACAGCTGAAGGGAGGAATTGTTCTGAGTAATAAAATTAACTTTCTATTTGGAAAAGTAGTTCTCAGAAAAAAACATTGCTCATACTTTTTTTTCCAAGTGAAGTGATTTCTTGAAACATCCCATGTATGCTTTCCATTGTGTAAGCTGGCACTGCCACACTCCAGAGAAGTTTCTCAGAAGGCTTCCAAGAAGCCTTGCTGTACCATCTCTTGGACAGGGCTGTAAATCTGGATTTACTCAGCCAAAGTAGGGCTTTTAAGCTTTCATTTTTTCGTGGTTTGGTGGCTTCTTTTGTCCATAGCAGAAGTTTCTTGATAATTTGCATTGTGGACTTCTCACCTTCCTGCCACATTCACTGGCTCAGCTGGTTGGAGCGTGGTGCTCCCTACACCAAGGTCATGGTTTGATCCCTGCAGTGGCCATTCCTTTAGGAGTCACACTTGATGATCCTTGTGGGTCCCTTTCCAACTCAGAATATCCTGTGATTTTCTAAAATGACTGCTGTAGGCTTCGGTTATGGAGAGCTCAGCTCAGTATCACCAAATAACGCTCAAGGCAGTCACCACTTTTTAGGATTGGTGTCCACATCTTTTCCTTACCTTTTTTCTGTTGTGTCACTGAGAGTGAATCATTCCAGTTTATTGATGCTGATCACAACCATAAGGAGATTTTTGTCTCGTTGCAGATGGCAAACAAGTCAGTCACAAAAACCAGAAAGTGCAACAGGAGATCTCAGGAACTGCAGCACTGCTTGTATATGTAGCCTCTAAAAGTTAAATGCATTTTTCAAAAGCCCAAATGAATCAAAAATCATATTAATTATTCATCAGTATGTAAACCTGTCTGGGTTTAGAAGGTGCAACGGTGGCTCAGCAATGGCTTTATCCTTTCTCCAGTTAATGACATCTTTCAGAGAATCACAGAATCGTTTGGGTTGAAGAGGCCTTAAAGTTCATCTCATTCCACACCCCTGCCATGGGCAGGGGCACCTTCCACTAGCCTGGGTTGCTCCAAACCCCGTCCAACCTGGCCTTGGGTACCCCCCCCTTTTCCCCAAGAAAAAAGGGGAAAGGATCCAGGGCAGCCACAGCATTGTTGAAGCCATGGACCTTGAGGTGCCTGTCCAGTTCTGGGCCCTCATGGAAGAGAGACATGGAGGGGCTGGAGCGTGTGCAGGGAAGGGAACGGAGCTGGGAAGGGGCTGGAGCAGCAGGAGCAGCTGAGGGAGCTGGGGGGGCTCAGCCTGGACGAAAAGGAGGCTCAGGGGGGACCTTCTGGCTCTGCAACCCCCTGACAGGAGGGGGGAGCCGGGGGGGGTCGGGCTCTGCTGCCAGGGAACAAGGGACAGGAGGAGAGGGAACGGCCTCCAGCTGTGCCAGGGGAGGGCCAGGTTGGACAGCAGGAGGAATTTCTCCCTGGAAAGGGTGGTCAGGCACTGCAAGGGGCTGCCCAGAGAGGTGTTGGAGTCCCCATCCCTGGAGGTGTCCAAGGAAGGCCTGGCTGTGACACTGAGTGCTCTGGGCTGGGGGACAAGGTGGGGATGGGGCACAGGTTGGACTTGATGATTTTGGAGGTCTTTTCCAACCTTATAGATTCTATGATTCTGTGAATAAGAGAAGAGTTCAAGATAATCTCTTTTTGTGAGAGGGTGTCTTCCTCCTACACTACAGTCTCTTTTCTTCTTTGCCTATTGCAGTGTCTGCTAATGGGGAAACCTTAAAACTCTGAGAGCAAAGATAGCAGGAGGTACAAGAGGGTAAAACTGAATTAAAGGCAAGAGAGTGCAGCAGGGATGTGGATAGTAAAACAGTCTCCGTGCTGAGCACATTGAAAGGAACACAGCTGGAACAATGTCTGAGAGTAACAGTATATCTTCCCATATACGTTTGCCCAGTCCTCTGTTATTTTTCCCCAGTATTGTTTGCTGCATGGTCTCCCCACCAGGGTTAGAGATCACAATAATGTTTTGTGCAGGTAGCAGAGTACTCCATGTGTGGGAAGTCGTACATAATTTTACTTACAGAGCGAAGACATGACACTTTTTCTAACACATCAAAGACAATTTGTTTACTAATATCTGTTTTGGAAATGAAATAGTGGTTCTTAAGACTGCAGACTTTACTCTGACCAGAAAGATGAAAGATCTGTGTTTGTGAGGACTGTGCTAACAAAACATGCTTGTGGACTGTCAGGTTCAAAATACTTTACCTGTAATTCTGGTCTAGTTCTCATGTCCAAAGAGCTGGAGAATATATTCCCAGGATCATGACTGCTGCATGCCTTGCTGACCAGCAGTTCTTTATATCAACAGGATGAGAGAAAAACCAAGTCTATGTGTATTTATTTTCTATGGAGACAGACTGGGAGACCTGGGGTTGTTCGATCTGGAGAAGCGAAGGCTCCAAGGAGAACTTAGAGCCCTTTCCAGGGCCTAAAGGGGCTGCAAGAGAGCTGGAGAGGGACTTTGGACAAGGGTCTGGAGGGACAGGACAAGGGGCAATGGCTTCCCACTGATGGAGGGCAGGGGTAGACTGGATACACATAAGAAATGCATCCCTGTGAGGGTGGGGAGGCCCTGGCACAGGTTGCCCAGAGAAGCTGTGGCTGCCCCTGGATCCCTGGAAGTGTCCAAGGCCAGGTTGGATGGGGCTTGGAGCAACCTGGGCTAGTGGAAGGTGTCCCTGCCCATGGCAGGGGATTCGGGAAAGATCATCTTTAAGGTCCCTTCCAACACAACCCATTCTGTGATTCTTTGATTTAAATGAAGACTTGAAAAAAAAACTCTATAAATCTCCTAAGTTCTTTGGGCTGGAGGATCAGGGGAGCATGTCTGTGTGCAGCACTTCAGAAATTGCTGTAACTGGGATTGCCTGGCTGATTAGCAATTTCCCCAGAATATTTTCCAATATTTTCCTCCAAATATGAGGACACTGACTCTTATTCTGTGCAAATCTGCTGGGGACTGCTGTCTTCGTGGCTGTAACCCATCTGCCTCTAGAAAATATTATACAGATGTCCTTGTTCTGTTAGTTTTTTTGTATTTCCCACTTCTCTCCACTTAAATACCCCTTTAATTCACCCTGGCATCAACTGATGCAAACAGAGAGAGAGAACATAACTCCTGGAAATGCTATAATATGCTTGTGCCAGACAATGCATTTTCATAATGTTCATGTAATGTATAGCTAGACCTTTTAATTTTTTTTAAGACCATTTGTGAATGGTGAGGTGAGGGCATTTTGCATTTGAGCAGTCAGAAGCTTTAGAAGCCTGCAGCAAGGGAAGATAACAAAAGCTGTTGCAAAGCTCTTCTTTCACTTCCCAGGCTTTGAGGAGATGCATTCTTGGGTCTGGTTCATGTGGGCTCATTTCTCTGACTTTCACTTTGAATTTGGGAATTAAAGGGATTTTAAAATTCTAGGTCAAACTCATTAAAAAACACAGAATCTCACCTGGTTTCAGTTCCCTAAATCACAAGAAACAGTAAATCTCCTGCTCTGGTTTTGATGCAAATCCATAAATCATGGGGTGGGTGTATTTGAAGCTTGGCCCAGAACCTCTCTGTCCAAGAGTCAGTTGTTGCTCCAAAAGTTCATGACTTTTTTGTGAACAAGCTTACGGATGGGGGGAGGTTTGGTGGCACATGGAAAATGTCAGATTTTTGGGGAGATTGCAAAGATAGCACCCAGCTTCTGGATTTGGGATTTTCCTGACAGAAAGCTACATCTCTGAGACTGATGCCTAATCAAAGACACACCATTCTAGGGGAAAAAAAAAGCCCAAATCCCTTCTCTGTTTCCTGGTGTACCAGGGCAGCACAGGGACCCCTCTCCCTGCTCCCCACTGGCTCCTCCCTGGAGGAATGGGGGCTTTCCCGGAATTCCTGCCTGCTTGTGGTTCCTTAGCCAGTCCTGCAAAAATGTATTTTTTATTGAATGTTATTCTAGCCATAAAACTTTTAAGCTGTTCAAATACTTTCCTTTGTACCGTAGACATCTGAGACTATTAGACATTAACAAGTAAATGTACTTTTTTTTTGTCTGCTTCAATCTGCTGAGGAGTTTTCTTTGGACTGATCTGCCCTTGCCTTGTACCAGAGGAAACAAGTCTGAGATGTGATATCGTATCTCCTCAATTGCTGTCTCCCCAGACTGTAGATGTAGGTGTGTTTTACTTTGAATTAAAAAAGCGACTTTTATTTCTTGGCAACTCATTTCCTCCCTCAAGATCCAGAGATGTTTAAAGCCAAGAGGTACCAGACTGATTCTCTTTGATTCCTGTATTAAGCCTCTAAGTCTTGCAGGAATGGAACACATACTTTAGTAAGACTCAACTGAAAGATTTCAGGAGATGGAAATTCACTCTTTTCTATAGTTATTTTAATAATTAATATAATGAACTCTTTGACTTCTGCCTCGTGCCACTGGAGTTGACTGTCTATGCACTCTGATGTGATTATTTTCATAATGGCCTCATCTGTAGTTGGGTCCCTGTTGAATTGTGTCCTAAACTGCAAATAGAGAGAGAGTGTTCTTGCCCCAGGTTGTTTATGAGAGACAGAAAAAAACCCATTATTGCAGTTTGAGGAGGTCAGACCCCAAATTTGCTTAATTTGTTCTGGATCTCCTAGAAAGACTGACCTGGTAAATTATACACCTGAATTGGTTATTAGGAATAAGTGCCTAAATAAGTATATTTACTTATAAATATAAATTTATATATAAATTTATATTATTAATTTATAAAGTAAATATAATTATGATTTTAGATTAGAATTATGTATTATATAATATATTAATACAATATACAATAATATTAATTATATTGTTATATAATATATTATATACTATATAATGTAATTATATATATGATACAATTGTTATTCTTATATAAAAGTACAATTCTGATAAGTTATATTGGAATTGTACACCTAAATAAGTGACCTGATTTTCTGATGTGCTGAGCTTCTTTAAAATGGGCTCTTTGCTTGGGGTTTCTGTACAACCATCCTTTTCTGGGCTCCTGATGGGATCAGTTTTCCTCCACCACCCTCAGCCATCTGTTCCCATGGAATTCCTCCCCTCACAGTTGCAGGAGCTCGTTCAACACTCAGCGCATTTTCAGGTTGTGGAAGAAAGGTGTGAAGCACCTCTTGATCTGTGCTGAGTAATATTCAAAATTGGTCAATAAAGCAAAACATCTCTTCTACTGGACAGGATGGCGACAGGTGACATTTTGGACCTGTGTTCATTATTTATACAGTTTTTGTGTCTCCAGATATGTGGTACTGTTGCCTCACTATCAAAGGAAGCCCATAACCCAGGGCATGCAGTGTGGATTCTTTGTGCACATTTAGGCTTTATTGTAAGAGGGTTCTAGTCTCCACTGTATAGAGACGACAAAATCTTTCATTCTTATCCCAACAAAAATAGGATATGTGTGCATTCAATGCCTGAGCATTTGAATCTTGTTACACAAATGAGATATGGGAGCAGATAAAATCCAAATATGTTTTTATGTTACACTGAAAGCACCAAACTTCAGAGCCAGTTCTTCTTGAAAACAACATTGTAAACTGCTGATACCCATCATAGAATCCCAGAACAGTTTGTGCTGGATGGGACCTCAAAGATCATCTTGTTCCGTGCCCCTGCCATGGGCAGGGACACCTCCCACTAGACCAGGTTGCTCCAAGCCCCCTCCAACCTGGCACTGAACACCCTCACAGGGAAGAATTTCCTCCTAATACCTAATCTGAACCTGCCCTCTGTCAGTTTGAATCCATTCCTGTCACTCCATGCCCCTTGTCCAAAGTCCCTCTCCAGCTCTCTTGCAGGCCACTCATTGGCGTATTGTCCTTCTCCAGCAGAGATTCACAACTGCTTTTGTTCAGGAATGAAGCTGGAACTGAGGATGAGGTTTTCTGCTCCCTGCTCTGTCATTGAGTGCATCTTTGCTGAGAAGGGATACCCGTGACAAAGTGATGCTCTTAAGACATCCAAACCAGGCATTTTTACAACACTTGCAGTGGCAGCAGGTGTTTTCAGAAGTCACCTTTATGAATTACAAGTACACAGGCAGGAACTGGGGAATTTTGTCTTAATAACCTATCTTGTTTATAACAGTGACACAACAGACATTAAAGATTGAGTGTAAAGAAAATCAGAAGTGAACATTTTAAAAAGGAGTACTGCTCATGGCTATCACAGAGCTGGCTCAAAGTATTTGAACAGGAGGCCGTAAGCTGAGTGTGGGAGTTCGGGTTTACCTCAGAAATCCTGGGAGATCATGAAGGTGAGAGAATTTCAGCAGAGGCTGCACACAGTGCTGAATGGTGGCCATTGCTCTTTTCTCAAATAGGGGGCAGGTTTAACCATGAAGACCAGTTTTTTTGCAAGAGAGCTGGAAGTAGAGCTGAAAAGTTACACCTCAGAGGTCTTTGCAGTGTTAGATTTTCATTCCTAACTTCTTATTCTACTAAAGTTTTTATATGTTGTGCAGGAAATTCAGTATGTTTAACACCTGATTCACTATGTATAACACCTGATAATTTGCATATGACTTTTTTGCCACCTCCCCAGTGGGAAATGTTTGAATTTTTTACCAGCTATTTACTTACTCAACTGCTACCAGAACAGGTAGGAACTATTGCTTGCCCTTCAAACAAGGGTGGGGTTTTGTAAAGTCTGATCACAGCAAGGTCTTTAATTCCAAGCCCAACTATTAACAGTCAATAGCCTGTTACCACATAACTCTGACACAGATCTTGCCACGTAACCCTCCAAATTATTTTTCATCCCGCAAATGTTAATATTTACTAGGCAGAGTCAACCTCCAAACCGCAGAGAGTAATTTGCATTGTTGGTGGTATGAATTATACATTAGCTAAAGAAAAATGTTAACCTTCCACTAATATGATTATATAAACAGAACTCACACTTGAGCACAGGTCAAATACCTCTGGTTAGTGCCGAGCTGTTTTCCCTGCTCACTCTCCCAGGAGCACAGCTCCGGGTGTCCGAGGCGGGCGCTGGGAGCACGCGGGGCGTGGGACCTGCTCCTGCAGCACAAATAACACACAAGTAGATCTTGATGAGCTGGAGTTGTGTGAAGTCTCTGGGGCTGGAGAGTCACCAACAGTAATCTTCTGTGCACAAGCTCCCCCTTATGGAAATGAAAAATACTAAACAATGCTTTTTTTAAATTCTCCTGGACAGGATGAAGAGTTGGTGAAGATGAAGCCACCTCTCAAGCTACAGTTGTGTTTTGACATCCAGCATTTGAAATGCAGGAGATTTAAGGAACTGGCTTATGCTCCTCATGACACACAGGAATGATCGATGACATGTGGATGGGTACTCAACATGATTTGAGCTGCTTTCAAATTTGGAATTTCTCGTGGCATCCTGTCAATGAGGAAGGAAGAGAGGCTCTTTGTGTAGCAAGAGGGACTATGGTGTCACAGTGAGAGTTGTAGTTCTAACCTCCTCTGCCTTATGAAGAGCAAAAACAAGTCATGGGGAACAAATAGTTTAATTTTCAAGTAGTTTTTATACCTGTTTCTGAGGACAGCCTACAATGTGTACTTTGAGTTGGATTCTGATGGAATTTCACCCTTAGTGGAATGGCAGTGAATGGCAGTAAGAAGTTTGAAGTTGTTTGGATGAGAGATGCAGCCTGGAGGCTCCCATGTTCCATACATGGGGCCAGTAATTTGCTTTCCTCTGTGGTCAGTATGGTCGTGTGGTCCTGATGGAATCTGTCTGAGGGCAATTTCAGCTCTGTTCACTCAGTGCTTGCACTCTCCATTTGCATCTCTGAATCCCAATAGGAGCCTACAAGGACCTTTACACTGACTTGCTTGGACTGGTCTTGTGATCAAGACCTTTCCTGGTGCTGAAGGGCCACAGTTTGAGCTAATGCTGATCAGAATCATCATGGTTCAGCCAGGTGCCCTCCTGGCTCATGTGAATTGTTCTGGTGCAAGAACCTGAACCGGAATGTTCTTGCTCTTGCCAAACCAATTTCCAGTTGATTTAAACTATTTAAATGGGGGTTGTTTAAACAGAGACATGGAATCATGGAATGTTTTAGGTTAGGAGGGACCTTAAAGATCATCTTGTTCCACACCCCTACCATGGGCAGGGACACCTTCCACTAGCCCAGGTTGCTCCAAGCCCCGTCCAACCTGGCCTTGGACACTTCCAGGGATCCAGGGGCAGCCACAGCTTCTCTGGGCAACCTGTACCAAGGCCTCCCCACCCTCACAGGGAACAGTTTCTTCCAAATATCCCATCTAACTCTGGCCTCTGGCAGTGGGAAGCCATTCCCCTTGTCCTGGCTCTCTATCTTTCAGGCACTGGAAGGCCACAGTCAGATCACCCCAAAGCTTCTCTTCTCCAGGCTGAACAATCCCAACTCTCCCAGCCTTTCCTCCCAGCAGAGCTGTTCCATCCCTCTGATCATCTTGGTGCCTCCTGTGCTGTTCCCCAGGGCTGGAGGCAGCTCTGCAGGGGGGTCTCGTGAGAGTGGAGTAGAGGGACAGAATCACCTCTCACAGCTTGCTGGCCAAATGAACCCATGTACACCGTAGAAGGTGCTTTGGATGAGGGAATGAAAATTGTATCATCAGTTACTGTTGAAGCTCAGCCTGCTGGAAGTCCACAGAAGGAAGAACTACCCTAGTCCATGGTGCTCAGCTGGGTCATTTGAAGCCAGTTAAACCTTTTTGACTCACACTAGTAACAAAATTAGGTAAGTACATTTCTGATCCCTTTAGAAATGCTAAGGCCAAAGGCAGCAGCTGGTTAAGCTGCCTGGAGGTGATACACAGACCAATGTAGGACCTGGTTCTCCAAAGGTCCAGATCTGTAGTGAAAGGCAGGGAGAGAGCTGGAAGAGACAAAGCCACTGTATGTGCCTTCTAATCCATCTGACTTTCAATCACTTCTTTGAATTAAATGCTTTTATGACACTGGAACATTTATGAACTTGCTTAATGTTTGTCACCTGTTTTCTGTGCTGTGGAGGTGGGAAAACCTCCGATATTCAGAGCACTTTGCACAGTTTTGAAGCCCAGTTTTCCTGTATTTATTAATATAGTTGCATTAATTGAAATAGATGTGCAAAACATCTTCCAGTTTTGAGATTTGTCTTTTGCTGTCAGTGTAATACATTTTTTACATTTTGTTTCTTGATATTTTAAAATATATTTCTTTAGTTTGGGTCAATTCAAATAAAACTTGTTTTGTAGACCTTATTCTCACTAACACAAAAAACCCTCTTGGATTCCTACAGCTGCCGCAGATGAAATGTCGTAGAATCATAGAATCTGAGTTGGAAGGGACCCATCAGAACCATGGAGTCCAACTCCTGGCCCTGCACAGGACACCCCAAGGATGTTCTGGGGAGGTTCTTCTGGGGAAAGAACCTTTTCCTGAGATCCAACCTGACCCTGCCCTGACACAGCTCCAGCCATTCCCTGGGTGCTGTCCCTGCTCACACAGAGCAGAGATGGAGCTGCCCCTCAGGAGGAGCTGCAGACCCCGGTGAGGTCTGACCTCAGCCTCCTCCTCTCCAACTGAACACACCAAGTGCCCTCAGCTGCTCCTCATGTGACCCCTCCAGGCCCTTCCCCCTCCTTGTGTCCCTCCTTTGGACACTCTCCAACAGCTTTAGACCCTTCTTTCATTGTGTCCCCCCAAACTGCCCCAATGTTGAGGTGAGGCCACCCCAGGGCAGAGCAGAGTGGGACAATCCCCTCCCTGATGCCCCAGGACAGGGATGTCCCTCCTGGCTGCCAGGGCATTGCTGACTCAGGGCCAACTGGCCACTGACCAGGACTCCCAGGGCCCTTCCCACAGCGTAGGGAAAGATGGTGTAACCCAACTAGAGCCAGAATACAGCTAATACATATCTGGTTTCAGTTCAGGTTTTGGTGGATAATTACTCTTCCCTAGTTCTGCAGAACTTTAAATGATTGTCAGTGTTACAGCCCAGTGTGTGATGGAAAGACAGAGGCTCCTGCCTCGGTGTAATTGTTCCCTTCTCCAAGTAGAGTCTGAAAAACACCTTAGTGGTGTAACTATGGCCAGCGATGGTTGCCTGGGTAGGACATGGGAGCTCTGTGCCAGGAGAGGTTCTGTAAGGCAGGATGTGTGATGCTGAGGTGCCCAGCCGTGCCCAGCCGTGCCCGGTGCTCAGCTCCAGCAGCATTCAAGTCAGGCTCATTATGCCTGACATCCTTCCCTCACCACTAATCATTTTTCCATTTCAACAACGGCTGTTTACAGCAGCTGCTGCCTTATGTTTGGTTTGATCCTGGTCCAGATTTTGCAAGTGATTAAAATGCCGCTAATAAAGATATTTTAACTAGGATTTACATGTTGACTTGCCTTTTACAGCTACAAAAGTTCTTCCCACTGCTGTTTTTCCTTGTCTGCCCCAGCGTGGCTGGCTGGCTCACCGTTTCAGGGGTGACCTGGTAGCCCTCCATCCCCACCAGTGCAGTTTCAGCCAGCCTTTGCTCTCCTCCTCCAGGAGCACCAGGGAGGTGTGGGGAATGGCTGGATTCTTGAAGAAATCCTGGTGCCCTTGTACATGCACGATAGGGAGATTGTCT
The DNA here is from genome assembly GCF_001715985.3 of Manacus vitellinus. Classification (NCBI taxonomy): domain Eukaryota; kingdom Metazoa; phylum Chordata; class Aves; order Passeriformes; family Pipridae; genus Manacus; species Manacus vitellinus. Next base: position 12,111,572 of record NW_021939882.1, read on the forward strand.
TACACACATTCCCTTATATGTTCCCTTGGTTTACCACATACTCGACTGATTTCTATTGGAATATTATAATTGCATTCATATGGTCTAATAGCAATGGCACTTACAACAATTTCCAGATAGAGCCCATGCCATCGCCGAGAGCTTTGAGGCAGCTTCTATTCCCAGTTACACCCAGACACTGGAGTTACAGAACAAGAAGAGTTTCCTGCTGTTTTTTTTATAATCCCTTGGCTTAGTAACTAGCAGGTTTGCAGAAACAGTGATGGAGGTGTGTATGATTCTCATCCTGTGCCCCCTCATGACGCAAAAAGCTCAGGTCATGTGCTTGCAGACCCTGGTTTACAGGGTGGAAGCTTGGAGGGTACCAGGAGTATCCCATCGCACACATTTGGAAGGGTTTGACAGATGCCAGGGGCTTGTTGGCAGGAGGGAGAAGAGCAGCAGAGGGTGCTCTGACTGCACCAGCAGCACCGGGAGCTTGGGGAGAGGGTGTTGTGCAAAGCGAGGAGGAGCGGGAGCTCCCCCGCATCACCGCGAGCCACCTTCCCTCCCTCACCGCTCCCTCCTCAGCCCCTCCCTCCGCACATGGAAACTCTCCCTTCTGGACTGGAAAAAAAAAAAAAAAGAAAAAAAGAAGGGAAAAAAAAAAAGAGAGTTTGGGCAGGTGCCAGCCCACAGCGAGGGGCTCGTGGGTTGGCATCTGGCTGTGACACTCGAGCAAAGCGGTTACCTTGGAGGAGGCTGCACAGTGTGACTCAGGCATTTTTAATTACTGATACAGAATAAAGCTAAGCTCATGGTGGGTTTTGTTCAGCTTTTCATTCATGCTTGCAACCATAGGGTCATGCCATTGACTTGGCTTGAATGACCCTCAATATGTAGGCACTCCTATAGAAATAAACAGTGTGCTTATGCTTGCTGAAGGCAAGGTGAAATGAATAAAAATGCGAGGAGAGAGAAAATGCTTTACAAATGAAGGTTCAAAATACTGTTTAATGAGCATGTTTTTGATGTAACAGTTATTGGAAATTCCCACTGAAGGTTGCATGGTTTGCCAGACAAAGCACAGGATTAAGATTGGGTTTCTGTGGCAGATTATCTGCTCTTTTTCTATCACCTCACATCTCTTGCCTCTCTTCCCTTTTGTCTGTCACACTCAGTTAGCTTGTAAACCCTTTAATTCTGCTCTGCATATATCTGCAGCCTGGCTTGATGGAGACCTGACTTGCATTATGTCTTGAACTGCTTATACAGTACTAATTACATTAATAATAATTGACTTGACTGGGCTTTGGATCAACCTCTGAAGGAATACATTTGCATCTCATTACTTACCCTGATGGAGTTCTGCCTGTGTCTGCAGACGATGGAGAGCCTGGATGGGGCTCGTCCAGACACAGGGAGGACCCTGTGTGGTGGTGAGTGATGCAGTTCCAGCCTGTGGTAGAGCTGGAGCAGCGAGATCCCAGTTTCCAGCAGATTTGTCCGTGATGCTGTTGGATGTTGCTGTCTGGAAGTTGTGCTTCCGGCTGAAGCTTTTGTGGCCAATGTGAAATTTGTGAGGCATTTGTCCATGAAGGGATCTAGGCAGGTTAAACAGGTTGTTCTCCCCTTTCTCACAGTAGAGGCTTCATCTCTTGAATTCTAGGAATTATGGCTAAAAGTGTAGACTGGTTCCAACAGGGGTTTTAGGCTTGTACACCAGGATTTGGTAGCTGTGGTCAGTCTGTGTTGTTCTAGCTGTCAGTTAATCTAAATGACAATGACTTCACCAATCCAGGTGAGTGATTTGTTGATTCAGTGAGTGTTTTGTTGACATGCAATTGTTGGGTCAGATACTCACATCTGAATTTCTTCTGTCTCCCTGAAATACCTCAGTCTCTGAGTTACTTTCTGAGATTGTGTAACACTACTGAGTAACCAATGGAAAAGAAAATACATGTCTCAAGAGACACTCTTAGTCCTAGGGGACGCAGACTCTGTGGGAATCAAGGTACTGCAGAATACATACACAACAAAAAGTCTTGCAGCCAATAATATAATCTATTAGTGTCAGAATTTTGCTGGAGGTCTACAGTGTTTGCTTTGCAGCATGCATACAAACACTGCTCTTTGATAACCACATTTCTCCAGGGGGAGAACATGATGGAAAACAACCTTTGATTTCAACATTCTGAAGGAAAATATGTATGTCTCTAGTTCCCAGGACAGAACGAACACAGGGAGGTTGAGGCATATTAGAAACAATAGATAAGCAGAAATAAGAGAAGAAAGAAAGAAATGTGAAGACAGAAATATTTAGCAATTTTTCTTTCCTTGTTATACCTAGGAACTACCTCAAAACCTCAGGGAAGGCCTGAGAGAGCATTAGAGATGTTTAACCCACAGCAGAAGGAAATAATGAGTGACATTGTTTTCCTGGGTAACGTTGGGGTCCCCGTGTATGAGTGTGAAGAACAGACACACAGAGGAACAGGTGACAGCAGTGAGAAACAGCCATCAACAGGATAGAAAGGAAACAAGAACATAAATGAGACTTGTTTTTGTCTAACGAGTCATGACTAAGAGTGTTATTTCCTTTCAGCATTAAAGATTTGAATTTCTACGCAGTTCCTTCTCTCATTCAAATAAGGATACAGCAATTAGGGTCTGTTCTGGAAACACTGATCAAAACCTCTATTAAAGGCCTTTTCCTAGTTTTCCTGGATGCTTTCTGAAGGAATAGTCTAATCAGTGCTTCAGGGACCCAGGAGAGTGGAAAATTTGTGCAATGTAATGCCTACTGTATGTTTAATATAATGAGATACTGAGCTGTATTAAACCTTTGAACATGTGTGTGTGGCTGTTACTAACAAAAGGAAGGGTGACAGAGCCCGTGAAAATGTCCCAGCACTGGTTGGTTATGTTGGTGTCTGGAGCTGGGAAGTTAAATTCACAAATTATCCCTCTTGGGTTAATTTAAAAAGCGCTTCTTGGTCTGGCCATCACCTCTTATATGTTGATTTTCAAATTGTCATTAAGCTAATAAAATACACTGACATCCTGCCTGTTCCATATCCAGCAGAAGATATATTAGGCCTGTATTTCATTAGTTAATGATATAATGATCTTGTCATATGACAGTTGCTGGACACTAACATTTAGCCCCACTTATCTCTAGTACATTCTCCTGAGGATCTGGATGTACTTTCAAATACAGTCAATTTAATCTCGATGCCCTTTTGTGTGTTAAAATTGTGTTACCATCCTTGTTACACACATCAAAGAACTGTAAAATGGGTAGCATTCCCATAACCCACAAAATTTGTTGCAAACCACTTTAAAAATGCAGATTTTAATATCACTGTGACAGAATTTCTAGTGTGGTGCCAGATTCCTGCTGGAGCATAAAATCACAGAATGGTTTGGGTTGGAAGGGACCCGAAATATCATCCAGTTCCTACTCCCTGCCATGGGCAGGGACACCTTCCACTAGCCCAGGTTGCTCCAAGCCCTGTCCAACCTGGCCTTGGACACTTCCCAGGGATCCAGGGGCAGCCACAGCTTCTCTGGGAAACCTGTGCCAGGGCCTCCCCACCCTCACGGGGAGGAAGTGGTGACTCCTGCCAGGGCAAAGAAGATGTCCCATTTGAAAAATTCAAATACAACAGAAAATATGTAGCAGTGCAGGTTTACTGTGCCAAGCTTGAGGTGTTTTAACACAGGGAATGAACTAGATTAGATTTCCAGATTATTTCTGTCTCCCACTTTTGAGTGCTGCTTCCTCTGCTCTGTTTATCTCACTCGTGTAGACCAGAATCTTCTTGGTCAGTGGCTATCTCTGGTTGTACATTTCTTTAGGACTCTGATGTGGAAACTTCTTCTGTTTGTGCTATCCAAGGAATTTGCTTCCTTTCCCATTAAAAATTTCATTTTTTCACTCACAGAGTGCCCTCGCTGAGATCTAAATCTAAAGAAAGCGAGATCTAAAAGTTGTTCATTAAGCAAACTCTATTCAGATGAGTTAAACTACACCATTGGCAATTATAAACTGTGCAAAATATTTACTGATTACACTAAGCAAAAAAAAAAAAAAGTTTGTTAATAGGCTTTTAAGCTTGAAATAGTTGAAAGAGAACGAAGTGATTTAACCATGTAAAGGTTTCTAAAGGTAAAAGATTTTGTCCTAGTCAGTTTTAGTTTTAGAGTTCTGGGATTTCCTGCTTTAAAAAGAAAATTCACAGTCACCTGTAACTAAGGCACCAGCTGTTCCCTTGGACTACTCAGGCATTGTAATGCAATTTCTTGCATGGAAGACCCCAAACTCTGAAGATGGCACCGTTATAACCCAGATCTCCAGCAGACTGTCCCCACAGTGAGACCCGTAACACACTGTCTGTTTGGGTCTAAATAATACTTTTCCCACACTAATAGAGTTTCAGCTTCCAGACAGAAATCCTAGTGCTAAGAATGACAAGGTGTGGAAGCCAGTGACTCAGTGGTGCTGCCCTGCCTGTGATGAGCACCAACACAGGCACTCCTCCCATTGGGGAATATATTTACAGTTTGCTCCTTATCACAAACCGTGGGCCAGGAAGACAGTGGTTATACTCTGGCTCCTACTCTGGTTAGGCTGTAGTTTATGACCTCTTGTTCCCAAATTTCATAAAGTACAGCAGAGTGACAGCAGAACACAAGTAGTGTGTGCTGCAAGCCAATCTCCCCTGGACTGGTGCTGCAAGGCTGCATGCTGCCAGTAGAGTGCCTGTAATCTATGGTGTATGTCTGGGGTTTGATGAGAAAATGTAATTCTATAGCCTCTGTGTGCTGATAGAATTCTCCTGCCTGTGTGGTACGATGTGAGACCACAGCCAGTATTTTATGCAGCCCTCCAGCAGCAAGTGAGTGAGTGAGTCATTTCCTACCGTCCTTTCGAATTAGACTGTGCATTGTGGGCATCTCCTTGCACACGGGCACTCAGATACAAGGACATGGTTCAGTGGTAAGAGCAGAAAGGCTTTAATCCCCCTCCAGATAGAACTGAAAGGTGATATTTTGACAGTGTATTTTCTCTCCCTTTATGAATCAGGCTTTGTGGCTGCACTCACCTCGCCCACGGACATGCCTTTGAGGCCAAATTTGTCAATTGTTTGCTGCAGGAGTGCCCTAGAGAGCATCTCCATAGCACTCCATCTGTTACATCCTCAGGGGGAATATGAGAGCATCCTGCCCTTAAAGTGACCTCTGGCCACCTCCGTGTGTGATGTGCCAGCCCTGCTCCTGGGGGCACTCCAGGCAAGGGGATCAGTACCTGACCCAAGAGGCCGCCCAGCAGCACCTGAGCTGGGCAGGTGCCTCTGCAGCAGCACCTCTCATGAAGGGGTGGCTTTTTAAAAAGTTCCCAGCAGATTTACATCTGCTGCAATCTCTCTCACGTACTTCTGAGACCTGCCACAAGGACCCCTGAGAAAATTATATGTGTCTTCTTCTGGAGGAGGTAATGGATAGTCATGGTGTCATCATTATCATAGAGTCACAGAATGCTTTGGGTTGGAAGGGAACATAAAGATCATACAGTTCTAACCCTCTCTGCCGTGGGCAGGGACACCTTCCACTAGCCCAGGTTGCTCCAAGCCCCATCCAGCCTGGCCTTGGACACTTCCAGGGATGCAGGGGCAGCCACAGCTTCTCTGGGCAACCTGTGCCAGGGCCTCCCCACCCTCACAGGGAGCAATTTTTTCCTAAAAAGAAGTAATGAGAAGACAGCTGCAGAGAAGAGTGACTGGGGATAGGTATGGGAATGGAAACAAAGCTGTGTGACAGGGAAGGAGGCTGAGTCTTGTTTTAGGATAGAAACACTTCCATCTAGCATCAGCCACCTCCAGCCTGTTGTGATGCACAAGTGTGCCCGCTTTGCAGAGCAGGGCTGTGCATCTCTTCATCTGTTTGGTGGTAAACACAGAGATCTTCAGCCCCAAGAGAACACAAGGCAGAGCAGGAGGATGCCTAACTGGGACCACTGCCCAGCAGTGGGACACTGCCTTTGGAGGTCCCAATACCAAACTCTTCTTGGTCCCAGATCAACAACTGTCCTCTGCTAGCTGTGGAGCTTCAGCGAGCAAAGATGGAATGTGGACGTTTTCCTGACAAACAAATATCCCCCACCTGACAGCCACTGAGTACCCACCTGTGCTTGCTGCTCATCCTGACACAGAACCATAAGTTGTAAATGATCCTTGATTCTCCTGAGGGAGTGCCCTACTCTCACCAGCAGAGCTGAGAGAGAAAACAATAAATACATTTTGGGGTTCGAGAGCATCGGGCTCTGTGTGGGACAGGTAGGGGTCTGGGGTACCATGGAGTGGCACAGAGCTGTGGTGAGGTCAGTGGGGCTGGAGCATCCCTAAGATCATCCTGCTTCACAGGGGGTGAAGATGGTGAGGGGCCTTGATTTGAAGGCGTGTGAGGACACTGAGGGCACTTGGTGTGTTGAGCTGGAGGAGAC
>NW_021939882.1:12119670-12146707 GCF_001715985.3 Manacus vitellinus
CCTTAAATGTTTCAAAATTTTACTTTATATAAATTTCTTACTACATCCAACCTTTCCCTTGAGTTCTAATAAACATTATACTACTTTACCTGTAACAACAAACTTCCTTAGTGCAGAATCTATGCTCTTGCTCCTAAATCCCATTCCAACTGCAGTCCAAGTAAGGCAGATCAGGAGGTGAGGACCTTGCAGAAAAGCTGGATTGCACTTTTTATTGTTACTGGAAGGCTGAGAAGCTCAGCTCCTGCATGACTGAAGTGGGTTGTAAGTGAGCAAGTGCCAGAGCCCAAAACAGAGGAAAGGGGGAGGACTTTGTCTTGCTCCAGGGGATTTGGGAATCTCAGGTCTGTCGTGTGACCCCCACCATCCCCACTGAGGTTAGAACATGGAGCTGAGTGGGGGGTTTGTAGAGCAAACACTGTTTGCTGTCACATTCCAAACAGCTGTAACAGAGTAACCCCCAGTGCAGGTTGATGTCCTGGGGCCGATGTGAGGGGGGTGTCTGTGATGACCCCTTCAGGGAGGGTCATCGCAGCATCTTCCCACCTCATGCAGGCACAACTGCCCTTGTAGGCACATCCAAACTCCTGCCATGGGCTGAGGAACTGCACAGGAGAAAGAGAGGAGAAGCTGCCTGAGACCCTGGGGGCCGTCTGTGTAGCAGGGGGGATTCTGATGTGGGCAAAATGCTCTGCCATTCTAGATCCCCTTTTTAATATTCTTATGTATCAAAAGACTTAAAAATTATGACAAGATAGTCTAAGTTTTAAATTTGCTTCCAAACACATTACAGTATTTTCTAATCCTACTTTAGCTCAGGAAATCTCTAGGATCTAAAATTTGTTTTTTAAACACTACGTTTTTGTGTGTATTTCATTTACTTTATGATTTGCCATCTGAATTTGAAAAATTCCAAGCTACAAAGCTTAGCTGCAATTAGTCAAAGGGCATTTTCCCGCTGTGTATGTGTAGGAGAGAAGCTTTTATAATTTACTTTCCTATAGGTATTTGCTGCCTTTAATATTTGATTATATGACTTTATTTCTCTCATTGCTTAAGCTTCTTATAAGCTGGATAAATGGGAAAAGAAAACCTCACCACTCAGCATATTTATTTCAAGATTATACATATACATAAAGGCAGTTTCTAAGTTGGTGACAATTTCAAGTGTCACACTTCAACCATTCTGTTTCTTAGTCTGCCTACCTGTAGAAGTATAGCAGCTATTAATTAACTCAGGATCTGCTCCTGAGACTTCACAAACCTGTGGTTAAGGTATTCCAGTATCCTTGGAAAGAAGCAACAATATTGGATTTTCTTTTTAGAAAAGTTCTAGAGAGGCCTGACAGTGTCCTAGAACAAGAAGAAATCCTTGGCAGATGGCTCCCTGTGGCACAGAATCCCAGAATATGCTGAATTGGAAGGGACCCACCAGGATCATCAGTCCAACTCCTGGCCCTGCACAAGCCCATCCCCAAGAGTCACCCCCTGTGCCCCAGAGGATCATCCAAACCCTCCTGGAGCTCTGGCAGCCTTGGGGCTGTGCCCACTGCCCTGGGGAGCCTGGGCAGTGCCCAACCAGCCTCTGGGGGAAGAACCTTTTGCTGAGATCCAACCTAAACCTTCAGGCCATTCCCTGGGTGCTGTCCCTTGTCACAGCTCAGAGCAAAACTCGTTTCCTTTTCCTGGTCAGTATAAAGGGCAGTCGGGACCAGGACTGCAGGTTCTCCCAGGCTGATCAATGGCCATGATGTCATGCTCCAGCTGGGACATATTTTACAGGGGATTGTACAAGTCACTTCTGTCACGTTCCAGGGTTCCTGTAGTCATGCCCTAGGCCAGTGCTGAGCACGTTTAGGCAGCAGTGAGCTAAGCCTGGCTCTGTGGGGCTGCTGCTCTGCCGCGTCTGACGGGGCTGTGGCTCCCATCTCCTGGTCTTGGCAGCAGTGGGACCTGGAAAGCTGCTCTGCTGCCTGTGTAGTGGTATATACAATTTTCTTGTTCACAAGCAGCTGGACAGGGTCTGCCACCACAGCTACAACATATCTGGGGAATGGCAAGATTACCTGGTGATACGTGGTTGAGGGACCACTGAATAATACTCAGGCACTCTGAAAAGGAGTGTTATTAATAAGTTTCATTGGAAAATACTTATATTTTAAGTGTCACTTTTCAAAAAGGAATTTTCCAGATTTGGTGGAATTTTTAGTTGCATGTTTTCTCATTTGATTGGGAAAAACACAAAAAACCCAACCAAACAAAAAGACTCCAGGTCTAAAAATTGCTTATTTCACTGTGAACAGAATGCATCTATTTGTAGTGACAAAAAATGTTGACCTGAAGGTTCCTGAACTTCGAAATGGTGAGAAAACCTCCCCAAAATTCCCGTAAGAAAAAAAAGGAATTTGATAGGCTGACTGGTATATAGGAGTCTCTGTTTTGCCAGAGTGGTAACAGGGGCTCACACAAGGCTCATCCACATCATAAACACTTGGGTTTGCATCCTTTCTTCATTGGGGTAGTGCTGGGGCGGGCAGGAGGGATGGCTGCAGATGGTGAGCAGAGCCATCATTTCCAAGGGGAGGAGACAGACCCAACCCTTGTCCAACAAAAATTTATTGATAGCAGCAAAACCAAGAGCACACAAACTGCAATTTTTTAACATCCCTACTCTAAAGTGCCTAGAGTTGTCAAATTCCATGTTGTGGATGAGCAGCCCTCCACTGACCTGCAGGCAAAGGGCTAGATGGCTCCTGCAGCTCTTGTGATGTCTCCCAGAGCAGTTCTGTGACACTCTTGGTGCCAAGGATTGTACTGACAGGAGTTTGGAACAGCCTTACTCTGTCAGCATGGTCCTGACTTGTTCTAATGTGGGGGAGGGAGGAATCCAACCTGAAAAGAAGGTTTGGGGCTGGACCAGGAGTGTGAAGCTGGGGTGAGAGCTGAGGTCTCTGTCTAGGTCTCATCAAGAGAAAACAGCACACAGGCACATGGGTTGTATTTTCAACAGTGAAATAATGTGTGCTTTACCTGACGAGGCTGGGTACAGTCTGAGCAGGACAGCTGCCAGCATGGATTGCCCATTTAATTGCACGACACTGTCTAATTTAATTTTATTTATTACCCCATGTAACACCTATAACCACAACACCTGGACCATGACAGAATAATCATTCTAACAAAACACAGGTTTTATGGCCTTTGAGACTTGGACTGGCAGCTTCACAAGACACATGTTGAGCGAAGGAGACACTGTTCTGACCCAGCCTGGTGCTCTCCATGATGGACAAGCTACATGCCCCCCTTCATTCCATCTGCCAGAGCATTGCTTACTGTCTGCTCAGGCAACACGTGCAGAGTTCCAGGTCTGAAGCAGCTCCCTAGGGAAAAGGCAAACCCACCTGAGGGACTGTCTTTGCTCAGGGACCAGGGTGTACTTGGTGGGTGATGAGGAAGGATGGGGAGACTTGGTGTGTGCCTTATGGAGATTCAACCTGCAGGGGAAATGTAATCCGTGGTGTAAGTTGTGTGTTGCAGGAAGTAAAGTAGCAGGAATGACAGGAACCGATGAAGAACGAATTTTGGGAGGGGCAAGGAGAGGGTGATGATGAGCCAGGATGGGCCGGTGTTAGTGCCCAACGATGGATTGTGCTCCCTCTCATGTCCTGAGCACCCACCCTGGTGGAATGGAGCCCAAGTCATGGATCTGGAGTGGCAGAGGAAACCCATGAAAATGGGAAAATAATACCTATCTGTGAAAGGACAACAGATGGTAGTGAATAAAAATGTATAAATCTGTATGTGTGGTCTAAAGATGGTTTAAGGATGTAGTTCAAGTTGTATGTGTTGCTAAGAAGGGATTTCAGTAATGAGAAATAAATACAATGGAATAGTGAGAAGATCTATAAATTATGTGGGATCTGACTATGACACAAATGATGTGGAATAAGAAGGTGGAGCCTGTATTGGGTCTAACTGAGCTGGGGTTCACTTCCCCATCACAGCCTCACAGAGCTGTGCTTTGCACTGGGAGCTAGAAAGGTGTCAATCACACCCCAGTGTTTTGGCTGCTGCTGAGCAGAGCTGGCACAGCACCAGCAATGTCTCTCAGCGTTCCCACCAAGGGTGAGCACAATCCTGGCAAGGAACACAACCAGGCCAGTTGACCCAAATTAACCAAAGGGATATTCCAGACCGTGTGACATCAGCTCAGATATAAAAGCTAAGGAAAGGAGAAAGGGAGGGGGCATCTGTTGTTTGCAGTGTTTGCCTTCCAGAGCAGCCACTCCACGTGTTGAATTCCCGCTTTCCAGGACGTGACCTGACATCACTTGTTAATGAGAAGTAGAGAATAAAACTTTTTTTTCTCTTTGCTTTTGCTTTAGTGAACTGCCTTATCTCAACCCACAAGTTGCTTTCCATCTTATTCTCCATCCCCTGTCCAGCTGGGAAGGGCAGTGATAGAATGGCTTGTTGGGCACCTGCAGTCCAGCCAAGGGCAGCCCACCCCAGTGTTTTTGGTTGACTGGGAGCTGACCAGGTTTCCCCTCTCTCCAAGTGATAGGGACACGCAGGAACTGGATAGAGTGATTTCCCTGTGCATTGACCTACAGCAAGAGTATCACACCCTAAACACAGTTCCAGCCTTTGCACAGATTTGCAGCCCTGGAGAAGCACCCATCCTTTGCTGCATTATATTTTTGAACATTCTAGCTGTTGTATTTCTTCTTTTGCCACGCATCTGGTGTCTGCACTGGTAGGCTTACCGTTCAGACCATCCATTTTTGTCAAAATCCACCTGTGCTCCCTTCTTAAATTTGGTTTTGGTCCGTCACACATGACAAGCTTCAAAAATAAGGGTCATAAAATTTTTTCAGAATGAAGAATATAACTCTTAGTCAATAACTATTTTCAGTACTTAATTTTTCTTTCTCAAAAGCCTGCTGGGAACTAACAGGTTTCGGATCACACAGAGAAATTTGAGGCTAGAAGAGTTCAGTCTGTGTACATCTAACTGTGATTGCCCACAGTATTTGAAACTAGGAGTAGATCTGAGGACTTTTTGATCCCACTATTTTCACTGTAGTCTGAAATAGTTTACTGTAAAGTTGCTAAACGTGACCTCCCAGGCTGTCACTTGAAGGTCTGTAGCAGCTTTTCTTCCTCGGTAGTTTTAAATATTTGGAATGAAATTGCCTAGTCTTAGAAGTCTAAGAAAGTCTAAGAAAAGGTGAAAAAGGTAGAAAAGACTGTGCCTTAATGAAATCAGGAGCATTGATGGGATGGGAAGTGCAGATGCTAACTGACCTTGTTTTCTTCCCTCTAGGGCCATTTGAGGGCCTGAGCTCTGGGCACTTCTTGCTTTCCCAAGCCTGTGTGAACCAACAGTGTGTTGGGAGCCTTATTTTACAGAAAGCAAAGCTAGATTTTTTCAAGCAGCTCATCTTTCACTTGGGAACATGAGAAAGGGGCGAGATTCCCAAAAATGCTGGGCAGCCTTCTGAGAGCTGTGCGAGCCCCGGCCCGGCGCGCTGACTTCATGTGCACAGATCCTGCTGAAGCAGGGGAAATTTGAGCTGAGCTGTGTTGAAAATCTGTCCAACTCAAGCATTTTAAAGATATTTAGGCCTTGTTCCACTCACTGCTGCAAGACTTAAGTGAGACAGGTTATAGGTTTAAATTCCCTTGAAACTGGTGGCAGGGAAACATTGAGACATGTTCTAAAGCGTCCCTGCTCTGCATCTTCATCGTGGGTCTTTAAAACCAGGCTGGAGATTGTTTGCCTAAAATCATGCAGATTCAAGTTTGTATTTTTAATTGCAAGACTATTCCATTTCCCTATGAATAGCCACAAAATAAAACAATCAGATGAGCAGAAAAAATGATGACATGACTCCTTTTAGAAATTCCTTAAAATATGTGAATATGGCAATGCTTTTTGGTAAGGCTGGGATGTGCCCTGTTCTGCTGTGCTTCTGAGAGACAATCTAGTCTAACAACTTGTCTTGGCTTTTGGTTTCTCACTGTAAGCCTGGACTTTTCTGTTGGAAAAGATAATATCCTAAACATATGTGTAATGATTGATTCCTCTGGACGTATGTTCAGTGTGTGTAATGCTCCCTTAAGGGAACAAACACGGATGTGGTTGAGTCAGCAGGATGGAAACACTCATTTAATCAGTGTTTTTTAGTCAATATTTACTAATAAGACAAAACAACTTTTTGCTCTGTGGGGAATATAACATTGTATTTCCTAATAGAATAACTTATGGATAAAATTCTTAGTTAACCCATTAAAGGTTCTCCTAATGCATAACTAATGCAAACAATAATCAGTTTCTTTAAAGTGTCACTTAAACTTGATCTACTATTAATAACATTTCTCTAGAAGTTTTCCAGTAAATGATTTTTAATCATCATTAATGATTTTAACTTCAACTTGATGATCTGGCCTCATCATTAAGATGTGATAGAGTATTGTTTGTGTGGTCAGACAAATTTGAGTTAGAGCAGGACTTGCTGTAGAGATGTAATCTTGCAGAGATCATATGAACACCCATTCTCTGTTCCTGATGGGGCAGGCAACCTTTTAGACTTGGCTCTAATTTCCTGTACTGTTGTTTCAAAGAAAAGCAACGGCAGGAGCATATTTAAAGTGCAGCTTTCAAGCCTGAGAGTCCTGCTGGTGGCTAATGCACACACACTGCCATGCTTGACAGTGTCAGAGGCATTGGGTATCCACAGTTCCCTTTTGGTTTCACAAGACTTGCAAATTTTAAGGATCTTGGTATGTACCAGACTGGATTTTGATTCAGCTGTAGTGTGAGAGCTGGGGAAAGATGCATTTTATTCAGAAACGGAATTTTGTGTTTGACTCAACCAGATCTCTCTCCTTCAGCTGTACATAGATGAGCCCCATACATGTTGCATCAGTGAGAGAAGGATCTTTCCCCTTCCCTTGCACTCATTCCCATGTGAAAGCCATCCTGGTGCAACCCTCAAACTCTCTCTGTGGGAAAGTGGAGCAGTTTATCCCCTGTGTAGAAAAATATAAAACTTGAAATCAAGGTTATGTCTGGGAAATTATGTTAAATGTGAAAACATACTGGGGTAGCCAACTCGGTTTTGGATCCCTCGATCTGATCTTGGAATTTTTACAGCCGGTTGCATTCAGCAAAGCATCCCTGGGATGTGTTGTGTGCAACTGCAGTACTAGAAAATAGATGTTTGCAGAGCAGTAGTAGGGCTGCTGAAATGAATCCCCATGTGAAGACAAGAGTCCCTGTGAGCAGTGGCTTTTGTGTCCATGAGTGGGTGGGTGTCACCCAGATTTGCTGTTGTCTTCTGGATCTGGAGAAACCCCTCTGGGTGCTGCAGAGGATTGGGCAAAACAATGGCAAGGCCACAGAAACAAGTAACTTGTGCTCCTGGGAAGCGCAAGTCAAGTCATTCTTGTCATCAGACATCCCAGTCACCTGCCGGGATACCTGGGGGAGAAATTAGGGTAGCAAAACACATATTGTTTCTTTTGTTAGAAGTGCCAAGTTCGGTGGAGATGAATTGGCCATCTGTTCCAGTCCCAGCCACGCTCTGGCAAGCCGTAAAGCTCATTTTTATACGTTGCCACTTTCCATCAGTGCTAACAGAAGTCAGGGGGAATTGTTTCGTTTTTCCTTAGAACATTCTTCCTTTTGACAGTGTTCAACCAAGAGCCCTTTTCCACAAAGTTTTGTTCTCCCTCTGGCCCCTCCGTGTTTGCACAAGACATTCAGGTACCTTATCTCCAAGTGAGAGAGTAACCAGACACCGATTTAGGCTGGAAACTGAACCCCCTCAATGGGCTGCCCAACAAAGAGCTCTTGTCCAAGCAAACACTGTTCATCCTGGTGTCAGTCCTTTGGCTGATACAGTCCCTGGCTCGGTGCATGCTTCACCTTTCAGGACAGTCCACACCTCTCCATTAGGGATGGGGTCACGGCCTCCTCCCACTGTTTTCCTTTCATGGCACAAATAACACACAACGGTCATAGTTACATCCTAATTGATCACCATGGGCTGCAGGGGTGTCCTCTAACGGGCTTCTGAAGCTGCAGAGTCCCACAGTGTCTGAATCACAGAATCCCAGAACATGCTGAGTTGGAAGAGACCCACAAGGACCATCCAGTCCAATCCTCAGCCCTGCACAGGCCCATCCCCAAGAGTCACCCCCTGTGCCCCAGAGGATCAGCCAAACCCTCCTGGAGCTCTGGCAGCCTTGGGGCTGTGCCCACTGCCCTGGGGAGCCTGGGCAGTGCCCAACCAGCCTCTGGGGGAAGAACCTTTTGCTGAGATCCAACCTGAGCCTGCCCTGACACAGCTCCACCCATTCCCTGGGGCTGTCCCTGGTCCCCCCAGAGCAGAGCTCAGTCCCTGCCCCTCCTCTGCCCCTGCCCAGGCAGTTGAACTGCACTGAGGTCTCCCCTCAGTCTCCTCCAGCTGAACACACCAAGTGCCCTCAGTGTCCTCACATGGCTTCAAATCAAGGCCCTTCCCCATCTCTGTTCCCTCCTTTGGACACTCTCTAATGGCTCAATCTCTTCCTTCCATTGTGTCCCCCCAAACTGCCCCAATGTTGAGGTGAGGCCACCCCAGGGCAGAGCAGAGCGGGACAATCCCCTCCCTGACACCTCCGGATGGGGTTGGCCCTCCTGGTTGCCAGGGCACTGCTGACTCATGTTCAAATGCTGGAGCTCTTCTTGTATCTGATGAAGTGTTTCTGGTTCCATGTGCTCATCATCATCCCCAGGGTGGATTTATCAGTGTGGGAATGTGGAATTTAGCCTGCGTGCAGTGTATCTTACATAACATTATATTCTATATAAGACAGATAAATCAGATGTGTATTAAATAATGCCTTACTCTGCTGGGCTTTTCTTTATGACAACATGTAGCTCTGGCACACAGACACGTCTCCCTGAGATCCCACCATTCCCTTGGCTGCTCCAGGGTGGTGACAGGGCTGTTGGGGAAGCAGAGGGGAGAGAAGTGACTCTGGTCTCTGAGAAGATGAAGCTCCTGTCTGGAGTAATGGTTTTGTATATATTCAGATTTTCCAAATTCCTGTAAATACTTTTAATAATAACTCTTTATAGTATTTTTCCCTTCCTGAATGACTGTTTATGAAGGCAGGCCAGCCAGCTGAATTCTCCTGTGGTTGGTTTCTGTGCATACGTATTTTGAAATTCCATTTTACTAAACAAAATGACACCTCTAGAAGACATTTCTGAGCTTTGTAAGCTTGTCAGTGAAGTTTTGCTTTGTTCAGTTTGATATTCTTTTAATATTGCTGACAAAGAATGAAATCAAACACTGTTTTGGTTCCAATGTGATTTCTTTCTGCTATGAAATATACAGAAAAAATTGCATTTGAATCTTCCCTCCAGATAGTTTTATTAGACAGATACAAAGGAGGGCCCTAGATTTGGGGTTTGTCAAAGTCTTTCAGGAGTTTTTATTCCAGCTTCCTTTCCTTGGCATAGATGTCCCATGTCCCTTGTCCCAGTTCTTGGGGTGTGGGGGGCACTCTGGGAATTTGGAGCTGCAGCCTCTGACCTGGGGGGGCTTTGCAGGAGCCAAAGCCTCTCAAATGCCCACTTTGTTCTGCTGTGCCAACCCTGACAGCAGCAGCAGAAGAGTTTGCTGTCAAAAGACCACGAATTGAAGTCAGCAGCATCAAACAAATGTCCCGTGACAACTGTCAGGCCATTAAATTATAGAATAAATAATCGCAGGCTATTTAGGTACCTAATTAGCTTCTGTATGATTACTAGAGTATGAAATAATACTAGGGTACTGGAAAGGAGCCAGGGAATATTTACTTCCCATCTCACCAGTGCATGGATTACTGCTGGCAGGTAACTAAATCCAATAATTACTAGTGGAGGAGGAAGGCATGCCTGCTGCTCTCTCTCCAAATTTGTGATAATTGAACAGACAAAGGGAGGTGCAAGAAAGACTTGGAGCTGGAGGAATTTGAAAATCTCTGCTTTGGGCACATTGCCCTCCTTCCTACAGTAGGAGAGACCGTGCTACCTGTGGCACAGGGTGCAGCACCAGGGCAGGGGAGATGTGCACCCTGCAGGGGAATTTTGTGTAAAGACAGCCTATTTCAAAATGAGTTGCAAACCTCTGTGGTTCAGCCTTTCCCCTCACACACTGGTGATTCCATGACTTTGGTGCCATTTACATTTGATGCCAGTGAAGCAAAGCTAATCAAGCCCCTTTAGCTTAGTTTTGTGATCTGGGTTGTGTGTGTGAGTTACACAGAAAGGAGACAAAGTGTGATTCTTGCTTTGCATCAGTTGATTAGAAAAAAAAATATAGCTCTGGGGCACTTGAAACTTGCCTGGCATTAATGAACATCAAGGAGTTGTGCCAGAGCATCACTGGTAATGCACTAAAATGACCCAGTTTTGTGTTTCATCCTGAAGGTTTCCTAGAACTGATCACATGGAGCTGAACCCAGCCAGCAGCTGCAGCGCAGAGCTCTGAGCTGAAATCCAACACTGACAGCAAAGTGAAGCCCGATGGGTGGCAGGGAAAATCACTGCAGATGAGAAGGACTCCTCTAAAAAGCATGCTGGGACTAATAGAGACCTGTCTTCTTGGATTATTTGCACTGGGGGCTTTGGCTGAGACTTGTGTCAAAGGCAGGACTATGCAGAGCTGCTGGTGCTGAGGTCACTCCCGGCCTTTGAGCACCTTATGGGAGGCAATTTACTTTTCTCAAGCCGTTCCAGGCTTCTGCAGCCAGGAGGGAAGTTGCACTTACCCTGCCTTCACCTGCAGCAGGTGTGACAGGACAGATGCTGAGCTCTGCTCTGGGGGGACCAGGGACAGCAGCCAGGGAATGGCTGGAGCTGTGTCAGGGCAGGCTCAGGTTGGATCTCAGGCAAAGGTTCTTCCCCCAGAGACTGGTTGGGCACTGCCCAGGCTCCCCAGGGCAGTGGGCACAGCCCCAAGGCTGCCAGAGCTCCAGGAGGGTTTGGCTGATCCTCTGGGGCACAGGGGGTGACTCTTGGGGATGGGCCTGTGCAGGGCTGAGGACTGGACTGGATGATCCTTGTGGGTCCCTTCCAGCTCAGCACATTCTGTGATCCTGCTCCTGCATCTCAGGTGCCACATCTCCCTGAGTCCCAGTGTTACTCTGTGTGTGTTTTCAGAAGCTGACTTTGTCAAAATTATTAGTGTGGCAGCACCTAAGGCTGCATGAGGAGGTTGGGGAAAGGGCTCAGGGGGGGAATATTGGGCTCTAGTCCAGTGGCATTGCTGTCTGCTGGCAACTGAGGGCAGGAATGCAGGAGCTCAGCAGCTCCCTGGGAGGGCACATCCATTTAGGAGCTTCTTTGCCTCTCTGCCCCTTCCTGCCCTGAGCAAAATCTGTCTTGCAAGGCTTTTACCTGCTTATTTTTTTCACTGTCTCTTGATAAGCAAATGTAATGCTTGGAGTGACAGGGTGGAGACAGCTGTTAACCAGGAGCAGCGGAATGGGGGAGTGCAGAATATTTACTGTCCTGTTCATCACTCCTCAGTGTGGTTACAGACATGCACACATGTCCATACATCGTAAGGAAACAAGTCCCACACGTTAGTTCTCTCCCTGAATCATTCAAAGGCAGACTCCAACTGTGGCAGTAAATTACACACAGACACATGACACAGATATATTGTTGGGCTTGGATTTTTCCACTCTGTGCATTTAATTTGACTCAACAGTGTCGCCCCAGTTTCTGCAGATTACAGAGTCCACACTCTCAATCATTTCTATTGCTCCCATAAGGAGAGAATTTTGCTTTATTTCTTTCTCGTGTGCTTGCACCTGCTGTGTTTTATTGTCCTCTTTAACCCTTTCTCAGCGCTGGTGTTTTCTCTCACGCTGCTGTGCAGACACTGGTGCTCCGGTTGTGCTGCAACAGCTCAGGGGTGTTTGAAGGCTTGCGTGGGAAGGCAGGCTCAAGAGGAAGAGGAGGGGAGGCAGAGCAGTCCATGGCATTGTGTACCCCAGTGCCCTTCTGGAAATCCAACCCTGCGGTCTAGAAATGTGGTTTCAATTTCTCCTTTGAAATATGTAATGAGCAGTATTGCCAGTACTGTATTGCTCTTTGTCAAGCCTCTAGTCTAACAGCTGTAAGAATTACGTCTTTTGACAATGGTATTTGACACTTAGTTTGCAAATTGGATTTGGATTTCAAAACCAAGAAGGAAGTAGGCTGGGGGTTGGTCACCACAACAGCTCCTTCATCTTCTTTTTGTTGTTTCCTCTGCTTTGTCATCCAGTTAGAAAATCATTTCAACAGCCCAAGTCTGACATTGTCTTGTCTAATGAACCTGTGGACTTATGCAAACAACTTTCTTTGGGTTCTCACCTGATGGCTCCAGCAAGAAGTGAGTGATCATATATGTGCCTTGACTTCTTTTTAAAAGGAGTTTTGAGATGTGTGATCTTGGCTGGGTTCAATGGCTGTTGGAGCTGTAACTCCCCATGTTCCTGCTACTCTGCCAGAGGCATCCACACTGCACTGTCTTTGAATCCTTGCAGATCAGAGGTCCTGGTTTGAAATTTACATTTATCATCTCATGTGTGTGTTCTCAAAAGACTTCAACACATTTTGCAAATTTAATTAACGTTCATCTATCTCAATGTGTGACAAATTGAGGCATAGAAAGTTCAGCTAAGCTGCTTTTGTTCAAGATGACAGGGGCTGTAACCTAGAACAGAGCTCAGCACTTAGGAGGCTCATGCTCGTATTTCTCCCATTTTACTAAAGGACCACACTTTTTACCACCTCTTTTCAACATCTGTGGTTGGCCCTTCCCTCCTTTTATATTTCTTTTTTTCAGTAAAATCAAAGGTTTGCCAAAGGTAAAATTCATTCTTAAGCTTTTCAGCTCCATGTGAATGCTTAATGTTTTTGAAATAGGAAGACATTGGAAAATGGAAGTGGTTTTCAGGAATTGTCACACACCATGTCCTTTAAGACTTTGGAAAAAATGATCCAGATTTCAGAGCATTACTTTCAGCATCCTATTGTTACAAATCTTGGTTGTAGTGGGTTGATGATACAAAAGTAGGGGTTTTGCACCTACCAAAACCACTCTATCACTGCCCTCCACAGCTGGACATGGACATGGAGAAAATAGATCAAAGGTTCATGGGTTGAGATAAGTACTGGGAGAGATCACTCATCAAATACCATCACAGGCAAACCAAACGGCTTGGGGATATTAATTGAATTTATTGCTAACAAAATCAAAGCAGGATAATGAGAAGTAAAATTGGTCTTAAAAACACCTTCCCCACACTCCTCCCTCGTTCCCAGCGCAGGAAGAAGGGAATGGGGGTCACAGTCAGTTCATCCCAGGTTGTTCCTGCCCCTTCTCAGGGACATGAGCTGGAGTCCTTCCCCTGCTCCAGTGTGGGGTCCCTCCCATTGAAGATAGTTCTCCATGAACTTCTCCAACCTGAGTCCATTCCATGGGCAAGAGTTCTCTACGAACTGCTCCAACACGGCTCACTCTTCCACAGGGCCAGTCCTTCAGGCCCAGCTCCAGCGTGGGTCCCCCATAGGGCCACAGGAAAACCTGCTCCAGCGTGGGCTCCTCTCTCCACGGGTCAGCAGATCCCTTCCAGGACCCTGCTCCAACACGGGCCTCCCACGGGGTCACAGCCTCCTTTGGGCAACCCCCTGCACTCCTGTGACCTCCATGGGCTGCCCCACCATGGGCTGCACCACAGAATCTCGGGAGAATCTCCATTCTGGCGTCTGGAGCATCTTCTGCCTCTCCTTCTGCTCTGCCCTGGGGCTCTGCAGAGCTGTTCCTCTCACATATTCCCACTCTGCTCTTCTCTGGACACAATTACATCTGTGCAGTAACTTTTTCTTTTCCTTCTGAAAGACCTTATCCCTGAGGCCTCACTGCCATCTCTGCTGGGCTCGGCCTTGGCCAGCGGCAGGTCTGTCCTGGAGCTGGTGGCACTGGCTTTGCAGGACATGGGGGAAGCTTCTGGCAGCTGCTCACAGAAGCCACCCCTGTAGCCCCACCCCTACCAAAACCTGGCCATGCACAGGCAGTACAAATGTGTCAGTGTATCCGACATGCAGTGGAGTGTGGTTTGATATCTGCTGGCTGGGCCACCCTGTCCCAGACCCCTGGGACTGACAGGTTTGAGAGACCTGGAGCAAACTGCTGGGGGCAAGCAGAGCTTTGTATGTTGAACACAGGTCTCTGAGGCTGTTGTGAGCTGGGATCCATGCTCTGGAGGATGAATAAAGACAAAGGATGGGGAATGCCCATTTCTCAGTCACCCAGAGAGGAAGTAAATTAGTGATGAACAGAGGAAATGTGTAATGGGGTAGACTGGGGAGAAGGGAACCTCACAGTCCAGATAGAACCCACATGAGAAGCAGGTCTGATGGTGTGAAAATTTCAAAATGGGGCTGTATGTGGTCCCATGCTTCTGGAGGATTGCTCTGATCTTCCTGGGATCCAGAATGGAACAGTCTGAGAGTTTCCTTCAGCTCAGCTTCCTGTATATCTATGCCCCATCAGGATTCATGACTTGTTCCTCTTCTCACCAGCATTTTCCTGTGGTTTAACTAACACAGTGAATGTCTATCTTGTTACCTGTAGGTCCCCAGCCTTGGTTCCTTCCCACTGTTAGGCCTGCTGCAGTTGCACACCAGAGCTCCTCTTCTCTGAGCTGTACATTGGTTGCAGCATCACTTCAACCACTGTGTGGTTTTCTTGAAAGTAGTTCAGCTACTGTCATGGTTAGAGAAGATTAGGTGGTGGGAGGAGCATGAAAGCAGGATCTGAACCCTGCATTGGAAAGATGTGTGTGATAGTGGCTGTAGAGGTGTAAACTTGTCTCCTCTTTGCAGGCACAACTTCCCCCTGGGTGGTTGATGTAACCAGGAGGAAATACAGGTTTGCTTGGGTGTGTATATAATCCCTCATTACATTCCTCAGCTTAACTTCCCAGTATCTTACCTCTGCCTTCTCCCAGGTATATATTTTGATGCAAATCCCTCAGTCTCATACTCATGTAACCTTTACTGCTGCTGCTGACTTCAGTGTTGTTCCTGTAGGACATCCCAAACCTAGTCAAATATTTCCAGAGAAGGATTTAATTATAGAGCATTCTTCCCATGTTTTATGGCATTAGCTAGAGTTCCCATCCAAGAACTGAAGAGCCCACATTTGTTTGATTATCCACTGTAATGTTTGTTTTTCTTTCCATCAGACAGAAATGGGCTTGTCACAGCACATGTCACTCCAGGGGCAGGGAGGTGTGGGTGAGAGGAGCCTGTTGGCATATCCTTGAATGAGTTGAAGCAGTGTTAATAATCCCATCCACACTCCTGAAGACCTCCCTGGAACCCCTCTTCAAGGCCTGGTTTCCTTCTGGGTATCCAATATTCCATCAGTGGGGAAAGAAAATGATGTCTGCAAAGGTGCTGATTGCTCATGTTTATCAAAAGTCCAAGAATTTGCAAAAAGGTGGGGGAGCATTTACAGCTCGGAAACTTCTCCTTGCCCAGCAGCTTCTGAGAACTTGGCCAGGGTGATTTATGGCCCTGTTCACCAGTGAATGCTTCATGCAGGGCTGGGCTTTTCTTTCAGGCAGCTGAGTGTTTAGTATAGAAATGATTAGAAGTGACTGGCCTAGTATATGACTCAGGCTCTAATAATGAACAAAACCTGCAAATGGCTGTTTATAGATAACAAAAGCTGCAACAAATTAATGCTCCATGGTTTGGCTCTAGAAAAGTTAGAAAGCCAGGAGCAGAGCACTCAGGTAAAGGAGCTTAGTGGGGAGTGCTAATCTGGCTGAAACTTGCATCTCAGTCCCTGTAGGTATGAGAGAAGCATTATCCAGTCAGGCTTTGTTCAGAGAAGTCAGTGGTAGGAGGCTGATAATTGTGACACTTTGTTATCCAGGTCTGGCATAATCCAAATCCTCTTCTGGCCACACCAGTGTCTGACCAATTCCATTTGAAGGTGACAACAGCTTTGAATTTAGTTACAAAAGGAAAAGGAACACAAAAAAAAGCAAAATTTACAAAATTTTAATCTTCAGGTTCCAAAACATTTGGCTGAAGGAACTCCTATAGGACTAACTCCCTGGGTTGAGGATACGGTCCTGGACACAACTACTAAACTCTCCTTTAACTGCTGCTGGCTTGAAAGTACTCCCTATGCAAATACACTGCAGGAGGAAGTCAGTGACTTTTTGCTGCAGAAAAGGTCAGGAAAACTTTCAGTTTTATGAAGACGCTTGGCCATCGAATGTTGCTGCCAAAGGCAGAAAGCAGAAATACATTTGCAAGTTTCTCAGACAAGAAAAGTCTTAATACTTTTTTTAATACATGGAAGTGTTTTGAAGTCATCTTATTGTTGTAAAAATAATATTTCAGTAGCTTATAACCCCAGAGGACTGCTGAAGGGCTTTTTATTGGTTAGTTTATCATTTTTCCAAAAGGGTGTGAAGGATGTTTGGCTGAAAGGAAAATGTTCTCACTTGGTATTGCTGAGGCAGCCAGCAGTGTAATAGACTGGGGAATGGGGTGTCCAGGTTTGGGTAGGGGGGGTCCTCTGTTAGGAGAGGTTGGGGCTGCCCTGTGTTGGACTGACCCGGCTGTGCCTGTTCCAGCTGGCTCTACAGGGAGCAGCCAAGCCCAGCAGCGACACTGGTGGCACCTCTGGAAAAACATATTTAAGAAGGACAAAGGAGAAGGAGGGAAAAAGAGAGCTTCTATTTTAACCAGCAATGATGTTCCCCAAATTGAACCTGTCCTGCCTGTGACAGAGATTGGTCGAGGATCTGCCTGTCTTTATCTCAGTCTGTTCAGATGGTGGCAGCCTTGTGGGCAATCTTTGGCGTGCAGTTGTGCAAGGTCCCCCCTACTTTCCTTTCTGGGTGACCAACATATTATAAAAAGATCAGGAGTCCAGAGAAGAATAAGCCCATGCACCAGTACAGGCTGGGGGCCAACCTGCTGGAGAGCAGCTCTGGGAGAAGGCCTTGGGGGTCCTTGGGGACAACCAGCTGTCCCTGCCCAGCCGTATGTCCTGGGGGCCAAGGAGGCCAGTGGGATCCTGGAGGCATCAGGAAGAGCCTTGGAGCAGGGCAGGAAGGGGATCCTGCCCCTCTGCCCAGCCCTGGGCAGGCACATCTGCAGGGCTGGGCCCAGCTCGGGCTCCTCAGCACAGCAGGAACAGAGAATGGACCACAGTGGCTCATCTGGTCCCACCTCCCTGCTCCAGCAGGGCCATCCCACAGCACATGGCACAGGATTGTGTCCACACAGCTCTGCAAGATCTCCACTCAGGAGACTCCACACCCTCTCTGCTCTCTCTCCAGGGCTGGGTCACTGCCCAGCAAAGAAGTTCTTCCTCCTGTCCAGCTGCAACTTCCCGGGCATCAGTTCCTGCCCGTTCCTCTTGGGCCATTGCTGGGCCCCCCGAGCAGAGCCTGCTCCAGCCTCTGCCCCCTCCCTGCAGCCCCTGACACCCCCTGGGGAGGGCCCCTCTCAGGCTCTGCTCTGGAGGCTGAACAGCCCCAGCTCCCTCAGCCTTTGCTGCTCCCAGAGCTGCTCCAGCCCTTGGGCATCTCCGCAGCCTGCGCTGGCCCCGCTGCAGGAGCTCCCTGGCCCTGCTGTGCTGAGGAGCCCGAGCTGGGCCCAGCCCTGCAGATGTGTGTGTGTTTTAAGCTTGCCTTCATCTCTTTTGTGTATAAAGCTCTAGAGGGCTCTTTCAGGAGTTTGTTTCAGCATTTCCTCGATTTAACCTGGTGCAGATTCCTTGTTCCTGATTCCCCAGCCTGTGGTGTGGTTTTTATCAAGAGGTAAAAGCCAAATGAACTGGCCTAGGTCAGAGCATCAGACAGGCTTGGGAGGTTTGGTGGATGCCATGCAAAGGGAAACCATGGGTTGAGACCAGCTGGGATCAGGTTTAAGTCTCAGAACCCTCATCCTGTGTGCTTTACTGCTCCTGTGCTCCCTGTTGGAATGCGGGTCCTTCCCCAGGGGTGGATATGTTGGTCTGGTCAAGGGAAAGCAGTGACTGCCTGTGTACAGATATTTCATCAAAACCTTAGAAACAGTAGTACTAGTCATGCTCAGAATTGATTTCCAAAATTCTTGCATTAAGAAAGATTTCACTGGGGGCCACATGTGCTAAGCATCCATCTGACATTCCACCTGGGAGTCACAGGGTAATGCTAAATTTGCTGTCCTTTGACACAAAACTCAGTTCTCCTTAGGTGTAAATGGAGAAGAGCCACAGAATTGAGAAATGGAACATACCTGTTGGGTTACCTTGTCCAACTCCTACCAGCAAAGCACTTTTCCTGAAGTATCTTCCTGGGAATATTAATGAGTGTAGTTATAAACCCATTGCAGTGGTGGGACTGTGCTGCTCTCCTGGGGGAGGCTATTCCCGAGTCTAATTACAGTTTTGCTCTCAGGTAACTTTACCTGTCTCAGAGCTTTCACTGTCACTTTTATTAATGAGTTTTTATTTTAGTGCTTCAATACTTGTCTGATTTTCACTTATTCCCACATCTGAGGACCTCTATGGACCACAGCCTTGTAGCTTGGCTCATTCCTGATGCTGTTGTATCCATTTCTGCACATTTCTTAGGTTTTGTGTGAGAAAAACCCGTGTTTGCAGCTAAGGCAAGACATCTTTCGAAACAGACTTTGGTGCCTGAGCTCAGAGGTGCTCTGACTCATTCTGGTACCCAACCTTTAGCTCCTGTGGGGACCAGCAGGTCCTGCCAGCAAGGCATTCCTGCTCAGGTGGACAGTCAGCATCACGCTGCCTGGAAACCTCTCTTTGAGCCAGTCTTTCCTGTTTTATCTGGCATACAGGAGGAGGGATTACCTGGGTACCCGATCTCCAACAAAATCCCAGAATATGCTGGGTTGGAAGGGACCCATCAGGATCATCCAGTCCAACCCCTGGCCCTGTACAGGCCCATCCCCAAGAGTCACACCCTGTGCCCCAGAGGATCAGCCAAACCCTCCTGGAGCTCTGGTAGCCTTGGGGCTGTGCCCACTGCCCTGGGGAGCCTGGACAGTGCCCAACCAGCCTCTGGGGGAAGAACCTTTTGCTGAGATCCAACCTGAGCCTGCCCTGACACAGCTCCAGCCATTCCCTGGCTGCTGTCGCTGCTCACCAGAGAGATCAGTGCTTCCCCTCTTACACCTTTAGTGCATTAATTTTCCTTGCCCTTTATACTTTTTATTTTCCTGATATGCCCAATGCCCTTGTGCTGAGGTCTGTATTGCTTGAGGAACAGGACTCTCAGGACTTTTGGGACTTCTTCCATTCCCACTGAACTGTGTGGAAGTCAGATCCATGACTGGCTCTGGTAGGTCCAGAGCTGTGTGCTCCAGCACCCTTCTCCCAGCCAGCCATGCATGTCAGCATTATTGATGACGTGAGGCACAAAGCAGAGTCCAAGTGCAGAACAGAGCAAGGTCCAGCTCCAAAGTCCAGTGCGCCGTGCCAATGGCCCGCAGAGCTCCGGCCGGGAGCACACAGTGCTGGCAGCACAACAGCAGGGAGAAAAACAGTCCCTGAGCAGTAAATATGGGCAAAGATGTCGATATAATGGAAAAATACAGATGCATCTGTATGGGAGCATAAGACCTCTCTACCAGAGCTGTTCTGACCCCCCCATTTCCTGTCAGCGTGGCTTTCCTAGAAATACATCCCATGTCTGAGTACAGGACTCAACTGGGGCCTCTGGCTGTGCTGCTGTTCCCTCACCTGCTTGGATGCCCGTTTATTCCTGGAACTACAGCATCCAGAAAAGAGCATTTTACAGAGCTCGTGCTAAATTCTGTGGTTGAAAAGCCACACAAAATGAGCTATAGAGTGAGTGTATGGAGGTACTCACAGCTTTCAGTGTACTTCTAATAAATAGGGTCATTTGGGATCCAGCTCTGGGGAATAGTCTTCTCTATGTTATTTGTCTTTTTATGTAACATGAATTCTCAGTATGGTGCATGTTTCTAACACAGCTCTTCTGCAAAATACTGGTCTTTAAATATGTCTAAAAACTTCACTTTGGCAAATTTTCCTAGTCTAACAGAATATTTGGGATTTTTTTAATGTTAATAGGGCTAAAGTACTTCAAATCTTATAAGAATTTTTTTTATACCTGTTTTGTTTTCTTTCAACTGGAATTTTTGGTAAATAAAAACTGTGCACTTGCAAGTGCACTCTGTTTTTGAAAATTATAAGTATTTCAAAGTATCTGCAGTCCTTTTGCACTTCTTCCTTTGACCTCTGAACCCTTTGGCTGATTCCAGTCAAGTTGGAAAGAGGAGTGGAAGTTGTTAAGAGAACTTCCAGGTTCATCAAAACAGGTTCCACCCCAGAGAGCCCGGGAGGAGCAGAGGGAGCAGGAGCAGGAACAGGACTGTGGATGCTGCTGTGGTCTGGCGCCATGGTGGGCTTGGGAGAAAAGTGTCTTGAACTGAGCCATCCCTTTATCTCTGCCTTTCCCTTCTTGGATTTCTTCTTGATCCATGTTGAAATAGAGGGAAAGTTTTCTGGCCAAAGACCTCTTTTTTCAGTGCTTTGCACAGTTTCCCACATTTGCAATTTCACACAACTCTTACAATAAATAACAGCTGTACAGACCTCTCACCTGAGTCGTTCTCCTCTGGCAGGGATTTTCTTGGGTTTTTTGCTAGTTTTCTTTTTACTACTGGTAATTCCAAAGATGCTTCCCCAGAATTGCTGCAATCACTGAAAATGATGGATCTGTCCTTCTCAGTATTCCTTTCCCAGCTCCTTTCTGAACCCTTCTCTCTGTTCTGCTGGTAACACTCATCTGTAGGCAACTTTCTTTACATTTTGGCAAACATTGGGAATTTCAGCAGCAATAAATTTAAATGGATAGAATTAAGAAAGAAGACAGCTTTTTGGAACAGAGAGTAAGGCTTTTTTGGTGTGTTTTTTTTTTTCTTTTTTTGTTTCTTTTTCTAGATATATCATCTATGAACACTCACCTGGGACTGCTTTTATATAGAAAAAATCTCATGTGCCAAATTTGTATAGATTGCACCTGGAGTTGAAAGTAGATTTCTCCTCTATCTGTATTTCTCACTTGTCTGTCCCTGAAAGGAGCACCCAAGGTCAAACTCTGACTTATCATATATTTATTTCCCTGGGCTTTTGTTTGTAATTAACATAATATTTAGCATTTTGTTTACAATAAACCCTTAGAATATGCATGAAATAACTATTTCTCACTTTTGCTTAATGATCAGAAAGGCACCACTTGTGGGTACTGCTGGCATAGATCTGCTTTCTGGGGATTCCACTCCTTTGTGCCAGATAAAGGGGTGCCCTGAGTGATCCCTTCTGTGTCCCAGGCTGGGATGCTGCCTTTTGTGTCCTGACCTTCCTTCAAATGATCCTTCTTAACAGTGACACTGTACCTGTCCCTGGGCACCAGGCAAGGAAATATGCCATGGGCAGCAGAGCTGGGGACAGCACCTACTATATCAACCAGCTCCTGCTCCTGCCACAGCTCCCTGCGGGCTCTGCTCTCATCCACTTCCCAACCCTGCCGATGGTAGGTCACCTCTTGCTCCCTGGGGAGCCCCTTCCCTGCCCCAGCAGGTCTCACCAGTAGGAATATTTTCCAGATGTGCAGCCTGAGCTGGCCCCTGTTTTGTTCCAAGTTGTGCCCAGAGGCTCTGAGTATGATTTTCACATAAGATGTGTTTCAGCAAAAGTGCTGCAGCCCGATAGGACCAAAGGAAATATTTTCGCTGGTTCTGAAAAGAACTAATGGCCGAAGAAAATAAAAATGCAAAACAACCCTTGGGAGGAATTGCTGCCCATTAGGAGTTGGAAGCATTTGGAGACTGGTTCTTTTTCTTGTACAGAAACTCCACTCATCTGGCCCCTAAATCCGATGAGCAAGCAGAAACCTTCTGTGTGCACTGCAGCAACTCAGGGCATCCTCTGGTGTCTGTCCTGGCTTTTCATTCTGTGCACAACTGGGTCCTCAGGAGGAGAGCCGGTGTAGCTGACTGATGCCATCTGAGCTCTGCTGACTTACAGCAGGGTCCTTCCATCGTTGTCAGTCTGTTAGTGCTCCTCACCTGCCTGTGGGAAGACCCAGCTGGTATCTCGAGACCTACAGACCAAGTGCACTTGTAAATCTGATATATAGTCCTGGTTTCATGCCATGCTTGCCATGACAGTACTCAAGTATGATCCAGAGGTGCAGTGTGATGATTATTGTTATCTACATGTGACACTTCCATGATGCCTTTTCTTTCCTGGACTGTGGGACACTGTGTGTTCTCCCCAGGGTGGGCTGCTGTGGGGATTAGAGAGATGGACTAGGATGACTAGGACTGGGAGATGGAGTTGTAGGTTCCTGCCCCAGTGTCTCTCTCTTTGTCCACTGGTTCCCCTTCTCGTTCCCTTAAAAATCAAATCAGAACCTCACCCACTACAGAGGCCGTTAAGGGCTGGATGTACCTATTCCTTTGTATTTAGGGGTCAAATGTAAAATGTGATGATGTTCTGATTTTGCCTGGGAAATCTTCTGACCAGTTTCACCCTTCCTGAGGACTGTGGTGTGCCAATGGTGACACTGGAAGTTCATGGGCAAAAAAAGTTGCAAGGACAGTGATGACTCTGTGTTGACCATGGGGTAGCAAATGGAGGAGCAGTTGCACAACCTTGGCGTTACCATGAGTGCCAAGAGGGTGGGTTGAGGAGCACTGAGCTTTTTGCCTCCCAAGAAAGCCTGTTGCATCATTTGAGCTTGTTTTTATCCGAGATGATCTTTGATCCCATCAGCATATTTAATGAAACATTACCCTTAAGAGTTGTATTTATATATTTCTTCCTCTGAGGATACTGGATTTGTACTTCACAAGACGAAAATGGTTGTTAGTTTTTTTGGTATTAATCCACCTAAAAATTATCCTCTGAAGAAGAGCAAAATGTGTGCTGGAATGGGAAGGAGGGAGCTGTGATGCAATACTCAGAGCTCCTCATGGGCTCTGCAGGCTGCATCTGCAAACAGCAGCAGCGAAAACAACAGCCCAGCTCTTTTTGTGATATGTGAAGTGCAATTATGAGGTGAAATACGAAGCTGGTATCTTAATATCTTAACGATACTGAATTTATTTTCAAAGTTAAACTGTGGAGAATGAATCATTTATCAGCAGGCCATATGGAAAGGCACTTATCTAAACCCCCTTCTTAGTCCCAGGTGTGCTTGTCTGGCAAGAGCATTTGGAAGAAAACTGAAATTCCAGATGCGCAATTTGAAAAGATGCATTTGCAAAAAATAAAATAAGGCCAAATTCTGCAATATGTTATTTTTCTGCATCTTCAGTGAACTTATGGAAAATTCCCCCTTGTTCCATAGGGATAACAGCCCCAAAATACAGCTCAAGGGATGTCCTTTTTTACTGTGTTACTCCAGTTTTATGCCAGCATTGATTTCTGAGGAACAAGGTTGTCACGGGGAAGGGAACCCCACCAAAAGTGTCTAATGCCTAAGTGCTTTCCTTATGTCCTATTGATAAATAGACCTTGTAAGACAGCAGTGAAAGGAAGTGTTGGTATTGATGTTGTTGCTGATAAATGCGAGGGTGAAAGCAGCGGCTTTTCTTTCAGCTGCTCCAGGTGTGCAGCTCCTGGAGGGCCCTGACGTGAGAAGGGTGTAGCACCTTTGAAGAGGCTCTGCCAATGCTTACAGTGAAACAAACCTTACTACTCTCCTTGGGAAAGCCAGGACTACCAAGCCAAGAGATCAGGTCTGTTTTCAGTTCTTCGTTGTCTTGTTATCCAGTAAAATAATAATCACAGAGGTGAGTTAAGGAAAGTCGGATGAAAAAAATCTTGAAAATCACTTTAAAAATGTCAAGAAATTATTTAGAAATAACTCCACCAGGAACTCCAGTTTTGATGGAGACTGAAGTTGTCCCTCTGCACAGATCCATTGCAATACTGCCTTCACTGAATATTTTGTTTTATAGCACCTAATTGATGTGGTTTAATCAGAAAACTTGGGAGAAGCTGTTGAGCTCTTCCAAAGTGCAATCCCGGAGCAGCATTTGGAAGGACAAGAGAAAAACCTGGTTAGACATTGTGACTGAGAGCTGCAGAGTGGACTCCAGCTGTGGAGGGAATATTTCCTCTCGAATGCTGAGCAGAGCTCCCAAATTGATTGCACAATGACTGCTGTCAGTCAGAGAAGAGGTTAAATCTCAGATCTGGTAGCAGAAGGAATCAAAGTCAGAAAATGGAGCAGGAACAGTGGCTTTGGTGCAACAGAAGCACATCACTCCATAAAAACAGTTGGTGTTCAGGCCTTTAAACATCCACTAAATGTATTTGGGGATTAATGTTAGGCTGGGATTAGTCTGACTTCCTTCAGGAAGGAAGGAACAAGTTGACCGGAGAAGCTGTGGATTCCCCATCCCTGGATGTGTTCAGGGACAGGTTGGGTGGGGTTTGGAGCAACCTGGTCTAGTGGAAGGTGTCCCTGCCCATGGCACAGGGGTGGAACAAAATGATCTTTCAGGTTCCTTCCAAGCCAACCCATTCTGGGATTATGTGATTTGCTTCAAAGCTGAACTGTTGCTCTGAACTGAAAAACTCTGGTTGTTATCACTACAGTGGGGCAAGGTTCTGTGCTCATGGAGAGAAATTTCTAGAGTGGAACCCAACAGATGCATGTTTTGTCTTTCCTTTGGATGCTGGATTATTGTGTGACTTCAGGGCAGTGAAGCAACACAAAGCCTTTTTAACTTAACCCTCAGAAAGCCTTTGCTCTCACTGTTGCACTGGGAGAACTACGGAGGCATGTACAGTGTGTTGAAACACACTTGATGTATTCAGTTCTGGTTTCAAGACCAGACAGGAAAAAAAAATCAATTCTTACCTTTGTTGAATGAGTATTAATTAAAAATATTCAAAGGAATGCATAGTAGGATAAAATAATTCACACTCAAGACTTGTGACCGTGTTCAGGAATGGTACTGTAAGGAGTCTTTTTTATAGAAGTGTCTGACTTGCTGGGTCGTTAGTGTTTGATGCTGGTGACTTTGTGGAGTGGCATAAACCAAAATGAGAGGATGTCAGAGGAGGAAGATGTTGTCACCAATTGCAAGCTGGTGTCTATAGCTGCAAACAGGCTAGACCTTCTGCATCCTGCCCTGGAGACAAACCTGCTTGGTCACCGGCAGAGACCACACACAACCAGACTGCACTTCTGTGCTGTCTGAGTCCTCTCCATCCCTGTGCCAGTTCAGTCATCACCAAGCAGCACAGGTGGCTGCAGTTCAAAAGGCATGAGCAAATTCCTGCAAAGAGTCTGAGGAGTAACTTGTATCCCGAGATGCTCTGGAACATCTCCAGTTGGTTCAGATGATGGGATGGCCTCCAGAAGCCAAATACTAAGTGATTCAGAGAAGCCTCCACATCTTCATGATACCAAAATGTAATGAATATTGAATGTCTGACTGCCTTTAAGTCATTTGAAAACCCCAGTCCTGTTATATTTATGAGACCATGCTTAGTGAGGCACCAAGCAGACTCTCCATGAGTTCCCTCCCATCCAGAGTAGCACTATTCATACAGGATTGTATGCAAGAGATCAAGCTTTGCTGTGTTGGCAGGGCTTGTGAGTTTTGGCACAACGGAAAACTAATTTTTATTTAAAGTCCAGCTGGTTTGCGTGAGTGAGGATGCCCAGTGACACTGAGTCACAGGGCAGGGGGTGCTGGTTTGGAGGGCTCTGCCACACTCTGCAAGAGGTGGCCATGGAAAATCTGGAGTAGAGGTCATGCTGTCAGCTGTGATGATGATCTCCTTCACAGCAATGACATGATACCAGTCTAGTTTAAGGAGGAGAGGTAGCTGTGTTGTAGTTAGATAATCTCTACCAAAGGAGTGGAAGTGGAACGGAGATCCCCCGTGTCCTCCGGAGATCAAGGGCTGCTCCTTTTTGTCACCATGTTTCAGTGCCCAGATGGGCCTGATTG
The DNA here is from genome assembly GCF_001715985.3 of Manacus vitellinus. Classification (NCBI taxonomy): domain Eukaryota; kingdom Metazoa; phylum Chordata; class Aves; order Passeriformes; family Pipridae; genus Manacus; species Manacus vitellinus. The sequence goes on from NW_021939882.1 coordinate 12,145,751, forward strand.
CTGTTGGTCTTTCCCTTGCATTTCAAGTTTCCTTTCCCCAATTTTGAAAGAAAAAGATTCCTTTCCTGAGCCAGCTTAGAAATCCTTCACTTTTTCTCTTTGTTCCGTTTTTTTGTTTCTTACACGTAGTGTAGCCTGGAGACTGCAAGTGACTGATTCCCAAAGAAAAATATCTCTGTTGCCCAGGCTCATAATTTATAGAATGACTTTTCTGACCAGTTGTGGTTTCCATTTAATATATTTTCTGTTTTTCAAATCTGCCCCTTCAAAGCGGAAATGCAGCGTTCCTGGGAGCTGGGGAGGGAACGCTGCTGAGAGCTCAGTGTCAAGGTCAGGGGCCTGGGGGCCGGGGCGTTCCTTTGCTTTCTGCTCTGAAAGAGGCTGAAGACAAAGGTGAGGAAAGAAAGGAGAGGTAAATGCTGTAAGATCATAAACAGTCCTGCATGTGGAATCCCAGGTCCCACGCTGTCCCTCACCATGGTGGGCTCATTAATGTTTACTCCAAACGGTTCTGAACCACCATTTCCCAAAAATCATCTGTTCTCATGCACAAAAAAAATGAAGTCAGCCTTGCCATTTCCCTGCAGGGCTTTCCCTCAGAATAAGCCAGCAGTGGGGCAGGTGGCCAGTTGATATCCCATGGCAAGGGCTCTTCGGACCCACATGGCCATATATTGTGTGAATCCTGCCGGGCTGTGGGTCGGGTGCTGTGCTGTGTCCTGCCACTCGATGTCACGTGGAAGGAGCAGTCAGGAGGGTTGTGAGGCCGTGTGGGACAGCCTGTAACCTGTGCTGCTGTTCACAGCGAGGGCTCAGCTCCTCTCCATGCCCGAGGCAAGACGCGAACAGGTGGAGTGCAAGACATAACTCTTGCTGTTCTGAACCTTGCCACGTTGGATGTCATGAATGCCCAAGTGCAGTTACTGGCTGAGGGCACTTGGTGTGTTTAGCCTGGAG
>NW_021939882.1:12148597-12149911 GCF_001715985.3 Manacus vitellinus
CTCCCCTACTGCCCACGCTGTGGGATCAGCCCAGGGCAGGGGGTTTCTGGGCTGGGTCATGTCCACCAGCATCCCCAAGTCCTTCTCCCCAGGGCTGCTCTCCACCCAGCCTGCATTTGTGCTTGGGATTGCCCAAGACACTCCTCCTCCCAGTATGGTTCCATGGCAGGACTTCTTTAGGATTTTCTGTGCCTTGGCTCCATAAGCAATGTCCAGGGCTGACTGTGCAGGAACACATAAAGTACCTGGGAAGGGAGTTTCAGGCTCTTCCCAAGGCCTTATACAGAGATGAAGATGAATTTCTGACCAGAGACAAATGCATGTGGTTCATCCCCTTCCATGTTTACCAGTAATTTGCTTCTTACTAATTTTTTGGGACAGAGCTGCAGCACTGGCAAAGCCAGTGAGTGCTGCCAGCCTCGAGAGCCTAGGCTGCAGAGCTTGTGACAGATGAAATACAGCAGAGGGAAAAGAGCAAAACCCAACATGTTTATTCTGATTTCTTCTAATGGCCTCTGAGCTTTCAAGACCTAATTTATTATTTTCATCTCTTTAAAATTTTCCTTTACAGCAATGAAGAATGGGAATATGTATGTTAGGAAAAAAAGGAAAAAGTAAGAGAGATATTTGTTGATAAACAAATGAATCCAGGAGATGGGGATTTAAGCTGTAACTTTAATGAAGTGGTGTTTACTGTACTTTGTGAAAATACTCCCTTTATAAATTGATATTAAATAAACAGCACAAAACACTCATTTTTAAGGACCCCTTACACAGTCAGTCAACTATTAAAAAGGGTTTAGGGCAAATGAAGACCAGTCTCACTCCATAATTTTTTGGCTGATCATTCCTGACAGCTGTGTGGGAATCTCTGGGCCGAAGGGGCAGGTTCACAGGAAAAGATCAAACGCTAAAGGAGCTGGGCCAGAACTGTGACTAAAGCTTGGTTTAGCAAGTTCAAGGGATTTCAGTTGCACAGCCACCCAAGATAGAGGTGGAACTGTTTCAGAGGGTTCAAGGAATCACTTACTGAGCTTGACCATGTCTGAGTTTCCTACCCAGGAGGTCTATTAGACACCGAAATGATTTTTCCAAGTAAAAGGTAGCTGAAGTACTAGGGCTTGAGTTATTCCAAACTAGACAGGATCAGGTTCTGGTGAGAACATGGCACCAGGAATAATTCTGTCAAGAGCCAAAAGAATGAATGACCTAATAGGTCTCTTTTCCACTTCAGATTTTCAGCACATGAAACGCAGTACTGTGGCTTTTGCTGCTCACAGCACTCTGACCGCGTGCTCCAAGACCCAAAAAAAG
>NW_021939882.1:12150347-12154225 GCF_001715985.3 Manacus vitellinus
AGAACCTTTTGCTGAGATCCAACCTGAGCCTGCCCTGACACAGCTCCAGCCATTCCCTGGGGCTGTCCCTGGTCCCCCCAGAGCAGAGCTCAGTCCCTGCCCCTCCTTCTGCCCCTGCCCAGGCAGTTGGAACTGCACTGAGCTCTCCCCTCAGTCTCCTCCTGCCACTGTGAACCCTGAGAGAGAATCAAAACCTTGTGAGACTGTCCACCTCCTCTATCACCCCACCAAGCCACCTCTCACTGCACCAGCCCTTACCACCAGAAGAGCATCTAGGCCACTCTTTCCAGGCCCTAGAGAGGAGTTTTAGTGCCATAAGCTCTGAGCAGCCACATCCACACAGAGCTGCTGAGTACATGTACTGTACACACTGGTCTTTTTTAGGCACAGTATCTTTCCAGAAGTGTTATATTTTAATGAACAATGGACTTGAGGACATTTCTCAATGGCTTTCCAGTGGCCCTATCTGCCACAGATAGGAATGTAAGTCCTGATTACTTGATACACTGTGTGTGTTGTATGTTCCCATAAAGGATCCTATGATCTGTACAGTTCCACCAAGACAGGTTTCATATGTCAGCACAACTGCCAGCATGTGCTCTGACAGCCCCTAGTTTCCTTTTCCCAGAGCCATGGGAGGACAAACAGCCCTCAAGGGCCCCATCAGCCTTTTCTGTGCACGCCAACAGCACCCACCACCCAACAGCCCCCCAGAGCTGACCTACTGGTACAGGTAAGCCCAGCTGAGGACGTGTGTCCCGAACAGCATAGAGATAATAGCAAGTGATTTCTAGCTGCAAATAAACACCAACTACCTCCTAACTGGAAAAGAGAGTTGAGAATAATTTAAATGAGCTTGCAATAAGCCTGTGAAGTGCTTTGTGATTTCCAAGTGCATCATGACCATCACCCTTAGCACTGTCACCACTCGTTGATCATAATGCAGATAACCAGGGTATTACAGTCCAGCCATCGTTCTTAAGGGTTTTTGAGTATTGAAACAACCTTTTGTTGTTTTTCAAGAAGGCAGACAAATTTCTAGAAGTTATTAAGTCTTTCAGCAGAACATAGGTAACTATTGGGCAAAAAATTATAGGCAAATTCTCACACTTAAAAGAAAGCTGAAAACAAGATTAAACATATATAATATACATACAATGTTTTTCCACCCACTCTCGGGTGAAAGCTTAAAACTTTTCTAAAACTTCTTACCACACAGATACTCCATGTATCAACAAATAAGTTTACTGACATCAAAGAGTTGTAAAGATTTGAAACATCTCAGAACCTGTGGGTAATAATTACATACCAAAAGCATTCACCCACGTTTACAGATAGGAAAATTAAGATATATGGGGCCATACACTTCCTCATTTACTATATCAAATGGAATTACAGAAGCAATGAATCTGGCTCAGAGAAGTTCAAATTATTTGCTTAAGGTCACAGAAGAAAATCAAGGACGGAGCCAGAACAGGAACTCAGGAGTTTCCAGTCCTATTTGTAATCCACTTGATCATACTGACTTTGTAATTTGTCAGAGGGATGAATGCTCAGTGCTCCTGTTAGTACTCAGAAAAACCTTCTGACATGTATTTCCTTTGAAGGAGCTGATCCTGCCACAGAGCAGACCCCAGGCTCAGCAGACTCCAGGCTCAGCAGACCCACAGGCCCATCTGGTACAGTTGACTCCATTCTGTGCTTGTGTGCGAGTAAAACTCCCTGTTCTCTCCAACACTGACATGGCTTCTAAGCCTCTTCATCAGGTCTTGGCATTTTCTTATTCAAAAATACACCTTCTCCAAAAATTACCTGCAAAGGAACATTATTAAAGGACAGAATTAACTGTCCAGTAAAGTGGCACTAACGATCAGAACCCAATCAGCCAATGCCCAGAAAACAAATGTCCCAGCCTTGGCAGCTGTATTCTGTGTCTGATGATGCCCTCATTACAAGCGCTGAATATTCAACCACTTTTTCCTGGCAATAAAACCTTGACACAAGCCTAGGAAATCTACTGTACTTGTGAGAAAAGTGAGGTAAGAATATGTTTCCATTTACTCTCTGAAAGAAAACAAAAACAAATGACCTGCTAGTGAATGTCCTTTTTATTCAGAAAAATAAATCAGTGGCAGTTGGTCTAATTTATGTTTCACTAACTTTTCCTTGAGATTATTTAAAAGAAAAAAAATGGCTGTTTCTATGATTAGCTGGGAGAACATGAAGGATTTTCTGGTCCTGTTTGTTCTTGTTAGGAGCCATAAACTTCTACTTCTTGCTGAGTTTCAGTCACTGCAAACTCTTTCAAATTTCAAGGATATTTCATAAATTAAATTTTATAAGAATATAGCAAAGTATTAGTGACAATTTTCATGTTAGAAAAAAAGGGGCAGGGAGTTAACTTCATCTATTAAATCAATAGGCTTCAGTTTCCTGTTTCAATCAAGTCAATGCCAGAATTATCTTTTCCTCTCTTTAATAAAATTGAAAGGAGACATAAAAAACTGAAATAGGGGATAGGAAAAAAAATAGAAGTACATTCAGCTTCTGATGCATTGTGAAGAACAAATGGGTACTGAGAGTGCATCAGCAAGGTGCAAGTGCCTTTCCAGGGGAAATTTTGGGGAGGAAAAGGCAGCAGGTGATGATGCTCCTACAGGTCATGGGGAAAGAAACTGCAGCCTAAGTAAGAAAAGGAAGAGATCTCATTTGTCAAGGTAAAATTACATTCCAAACAAATAAAATAGAAGTTATACAGAAAATTAAGCTGCTTCTCCACCATTACAGATAGTGACAGGAAAAAGGGAAATATCTTCAAACAAAAAGAGATGAGATTTAGATGAGATATATGGAAGAAATTGTTCCCCGTGAGGGTGGGGAGGCCCTGGCCCAGGTTGCCCAGAGAAGCTGTGGCTGCCCCTGGATCCCTGGAAGTGTCCAAGGCCAGGTTGGACGGGGCTTGGAGCAACCTGGGCTAGTGGAAGGTGTCCCTGCCCATGGCAGGGGGTGGAACAAGATGAGCTTCAAAGTTCCTTCCAACACAAACCATTTTATGATTCTGTGATTATGCAGAAAATGCATTCCTGTCAAGGTCTGGTGTGACCCCCTCGCTCTCCAGGAGCTCTCACCAGGAAGACAACTACACATGTGGGACACACATAACTGTTACCCAACAAAAAGCTCAGAGCAACACAAGCCCTCTGGAAAGGTGGGTAGCTCGGGCAGACAGCAGGTCCTTACTCTTCACCAAAGCTGTGGTTCTGTTTCAGCAAGGAAAGCTGGCCCTGCCCTTGAGCAGACTGGCTGTGCAGGCCACCTACAGATCAGAGACTCAACACAACAGATACTTGGTCCTAAACATTGCTAACAGCAATTTCCTCATCACTTCAGGGCTCGGGGGCCATGTTTTATATCAGACCCCTGTGATTTCCCCCACAGTGACCTCACAGAGGTCAGCAAGCATTGAGTGGCTGCTGGCAACTGGGACCAGCAAGGCTGAGCTGGCTCATTAGGACACTGGAGTCTGACCAGAAGATTTGTCTCTCCTTGCAATGTGAGGGGAGACAGAGACATGCAGCAGAAGGCTTTAATGGGAGCAAAATACCTTTATTCAGTGCTCCGGAGGACTCGTTTAAGCACATTGTGTTGCTGTAAGTCTACAGCTTCCTCATGAGAGGCAGGACCTGAGGGAACGACTGGAGCTGTGTCAGGGCAGGGTCAGGCTGGATCTCAGCAAAAGGTTCTTCCCCCAGAGGCTGGTTGGGCACTGCCCAGGCTCCCCAGGGCAGTGGGCACAGCCCCAAGGCTGCCAGAGCTCCAGGAGGGTTTGGACAACGCTCTCAGGGACAGGGTGGGATTGTTGGGGTGTCTGTGCAGGG
>NW_021939882.1:12155290-12158758 GCF_001715985.3 Manacus vitellinus
TGGGCTAGTGGAAGGTGTCCCTGCCCATGGCAGGGGATGGAACTGGAGGAGTTTTAAGGTCCCTTCCAATCCAAACTAGTCTGTAATTCTGAGATCTTGGCCCTGTGTGTGTGGTTTTCCCTCCCTGGTAGAGCCACACTTGCGCTGGAGGGGGAACCTTCCCAGCACAACCTTCCCAACTGCCTGCTCAGGAGAGGCAGTGAGGGTTTGGCAGTGGGGCCTCTTAAAGAGAAGAGAGAGCAAAACTGTGCCTGATATTTCAGAAAGTTTCCTAATCAGAGCAGCCTTAATAAAGCTTTTACAAAATACTTTGTGATTTGAGATATAACACAGGGAGGTATAATTAAGCAGAAAGCAGGGCATGGTTTTTAAATGCTGCACTGGACCTGAGGGTGCAGAGATTCAGTCCTTTGCCTCTCCAAAGGCTGCCTGAGATCTCTGGAAAATTATTTCGTTTCCCAGGTATTCATTTTCCCTCTCAGCCTGGATTTATTCTGGACTTTTGGCTGACATTCCAGTGCAGTGACATTGTTACTGTATATTGCCCTGTGCTAGAGGCATTTGGGTAATGGGGTACAAACTGTTGTCCCAGCCCCTCCCACCACAAATGAAAAGTTGACTTTTAGGATGGTTCCTTCCAGCTAAATAGTGTGAGAGTCCCCATCAGAGCCCAAAGCAAAGCAGCAAGGCCTGTGTAGACAACCAAATCCACCAGGGGCGTGTTATATTTCTGTCTTGAATATTTTGAATCGTTTTCTCATGAATAATGTCTATAGTGAGCCTTAAAATTATTCAGCAAAATGTTTCTGCTATCAAATTATTTTTAAAAAGTAGCCTAATTGTAAATTGTCCAGTAGAATCTGACGAAACCATCTCTATGCAAAAGGGCTTTACAAAGACCTTTGCAGCAATTTATCTCCAATTAAAGTTTCTGGAGCCAAGTCCTGATTTCCAACAAGGGAAGAAAAGCTGCAGCTGCGATTTCAGCAGGATGTGGGTGTTGCCTTGCACCAGGTCTCAAGTTAGCACTCTGTTTTCTGACCTTTGGAAAAAAGTCACCTGCTGGCCTGCAAGAGTTAAAATTGAGAGATCAGTGGAGTGGCGAACATGGTGAAGCCTCAGAGCAGCACAGGGGTGTGGCAGCAGAGGGGAAGGCACCACAAGGCACCCCGTGTGCTGGAGGAGGTGGGCAGGCTGAACCCTGTGCCCCAATGCGCACACGAGCACGTGGAAAATGACGACTTGGTGATTTTAGTTCAAAACTATGTGGACTTGGAAACAATGTCATTTTCTTTCATGCATCTTTTATCTGAGAGTTGGCACGCTGTGTCGTGCATAGAAATTAAGAAGATGACTTGGGGCTCTCTTCTGTCGTCACTTACATGGTGTGTAACTCAATATTTTGTTTATTTATGGGAAAATTCTTTTCTGCAGATCCACAAAGATTGTGCGAGAGCAAAGGAAGCATGGGGAAGGAGAGGGCCAGCCCTCTCCACCACAGAGTGAGAGCACTGAAAAAATAAAACCTGGCACCCAGGCTGCAGCTGACTGAAAGCATCTTTCATTTGTGCATTTAAGCCAACGAATCCCTGGCCTCATCTCTCCCAGCCTATCCTCGGCATCAGCCAGCTCGCCAGAAGAGTGTGGGCCATAGAAAAATAAACTCTGTGCATATGGATAACATTGATCTATTGGCTCAGAAGCCAATAGCCATTGAAGTGTCTCACTCGTATCTGATGATTGCAACACATACCTCTCCTGTCCCCTCTTGCCTTTAAGTGGTCCCTTGTAAAAACTAGAGAAGTTATCCAAGTGTCTGGGTGGGTACAAGAGGCAAAACCCATCATTTTTGCCCTCCATTTGTACACTGAAACGCTGCTGAGAACAGTTGCTGAGCTCTGTGACTGCAATATTTTAGTGATGTTTGGATTATCTTGCTCTAACGTGTCCTTTCCCTTCTGCAGCTGAAAGTGTCTCTCTGTCAGGTACATTCCTTTCATGAGGACGAGCTCTGCACTGAATGTTTTCAGGAAGAAAAGCTTAGTTAAGGATGCCAAATTATTCCAGGTGGTTAGATTATATTTCTAAGCACAAGGCTGGGCTGGTTAATGGTCTTTGAGTGTCACGGCCAGACTAGTAATGACAGAGGCACTCTGCAATTCCTGCCTCCTTTCTGTCATTGCTCAAACGTTGTTTGAGGATTCAGATAAAACCTTCAGGGGATGAAATGCTTTGGCTTCATAAAAGGGCTGATACAGGCAAGTCACAAAATCTCAAGCTGAGAAGGGAATCTTGACTCTACAAAGAAAGAAAAATATTTATTTAAGAAAAATGCTGCCTAGAATTTCCTTGTCTGAAAGAAACTTAGGGAATTTGGTGTGATGGGTTCAAAACCACGAAGAAAACCAGGACATGGACAGAACAAGGACAAAGGAGTCTCTACCTACTACCTTTACTCCTAGAGGACTATGTCAAGCCATCAACTACCAGAAATACACTGTCAGACTCATGACAATGTTTTATGATAAACAAGTTTTCATTTCTAACTAGTCCAATCCTATAAATTTTGAGCAGAGGGGTTCTATTTTAAACAAAATAACTAGATTAACCTGATATTTTATTGAAGCCAGAGTAGCCTGATGTATGGGAAGATTCAAAGATGCAGGTAACTTGTTGAAGATGCTGGAAAGAGTATAGGTGACTTTTTCCAAATTCCGTTCAGGATTTTAGTCTCTACAATGATTTGGAGTTGGTTATTTTTCCTACATATCCCCCATAAATATGTGAGTTTATCAATGCTAAGCCAGTTCCTGTGCTTGTAAAGAGCATAGCTCTGGTGATGCCAGTCTTGAGAATTTTGAGATTAGCAGAATATCCTTCATTGGTGTTGTTTAATTATTTATTTATGTGAAATCTGCCTTTACACCAAGGAAAGATTTACGAAGTAGATTGGAATCATGCTTAAGCTTTCCACAGCAGTCTAAATGAATTGGCATAGCCAACCTCCTCTTTGTTTGGGTGACTAGTTTGTGGTCTTACACAAACGTTTGTGTTCTTACAATTACATTTTTTAAAAAAAAGTTTGTCTCTCCCTTGAACTCTTCCAACACTCTTCCCTCACCTCTGTGTTTCCCACATGCACAGTGTGTGTGTAATGTTTTCAGGAGTCTGATACACAGCAGATAGACATAACCATGTGTGTATTTATTACCTTCCTCTTCCTGCATCGTCCTCTGGTTTTGGTGCCTGTGTGATTCTGCAGAGAACCCCGGAGATCCAGGCCTGCCCCTCCTCTGCCCCTGCCCAGGCAGTTGAACTGCACTGAGGTCTCCCCTCAGTCTCCTCTGCTCCAGCTGAACACACCAAGTGCCCTCAGTGTCCTCACACACCTTCAAATCATGTCCCTCCTTTGGACACTCTCTAGTGGCTCAATCCCTTCCTTCCATTGTGTCCCCCCAAACTGCCCCA
>NW_021939882.1:12160125-12183039 GCF_001715985.3 Manacus vitellinus
ATACAGTGACTCAGATGTACAACTGGCCACAGCACAGTGTGTATAAGCAGGAGTATCTTTGGAGCAGGTTTCCATGCCATGAGCTATCCTGTAATTCTCAGTCTCCTGGAGATTTCCAACTTTTTTATCCCAATGAACCCTCCCTTGTTGGAGCAAATGACAAAAACAGATTCTTGGCTTTTCTGGGATGTTATTCTGAGTTATTACTGCAAGGGGGTGGGGGAAGTGGTAATAACTTACGTGAATACAGATATCTCTATATTTCTTCACCCCCCTTCAAATCATGAAAGTATTTATATGGAAGATTTATCAATCTGTGCATTTTATCAAAGAGAGAATACAGTTGAAGTAAGAAAGGAGATCACTCAGACTGTGTGGTGACTAGATATTGGAAGGGGCTGCCCAGGGAGTTGCTGGAGTCCCCATCCCTGGAGGTCTTTAAGGAAAGACTGGACATGGTACTCAGTGCCCTGGGCTGGGTGACAAGGTGGGGATCAGTCACAGATTGGACTCAGTCTCAGAGGTCTTTTCCATCCTAATTGATTCTGTGATTCTGTAACCACTAACCTGTGGCCTGTATCATCTACTAACTTATAATAAGGTGCTTACATCCATAGGCTTCCTCCCTCATTCTCTAGGCATCTTCACTTTAGGTCTATTTTATACACTCCAATAGTGCCTGGCAGGAGCACAGTGACTCTCCCGAAGGACTTTGAATGAATGGCCCCCACCAGAGGCATAAGCATATTATTTTGGAATCAATACACACTCTGCAGTCTTTACTCCAACTGTTGCAGAAATTTGCCTAGAAGTGTGGTGTCCATCCCTCTGTTTTGTTTCCCTGTGGGCACAGCTTGTGCAGGGGGGCAGAGCAGCTCCTCAGAGCCATCGCCCTCTTCTCATCCCACAGTCCTTGGGTACCTGATGGAGAGCTTGGACTCCTGGGCGGAGGGAGGAGAGATCAGCTCCAGAGAAGAAGCATTTCTGTCGTTAAGAGAGGAGGCANAGTGTTGAGGTGAGGCCACCCCAGGGCAGAGCAGAGCAGGACAATCCCCTCCCTGATGCCCCAGGGCAGGGTTGGCCCTCCTGGCTGCCAGGGCACTGCTGACTCAGGGCCAAGTGACCACCAGCCAGGACTCCCAGGGCCCTTTCCTGGCACTGCTTTCCAGCATGAGGACTTGGTGTGGCAGGTACTCACCCTTTACTGTGGGACAGACACCTGGGATTGACCTTTTCCTCCCATTCAGCCCAGAAAAGCATCCACAAAATACATTCTGCGAAGAAAGTGGAAAAGCTGTGAGGGAGCTGAAGTCACACCAAGGTTTTAGCACTTCTAGGCCTTCTTATTTTACTTTTTATTTCTCCAGCATTCCTGAAAGACGGGGTTTTTGTTTGGTTGTTTGTTTTTTTTTTTTTTAATTGCAGTTGGAATGTAACTCCCTTTCTTCTTTCTTTTAAGTTTTAAATCTTGGAATCTGCTCCCTGGGTTTATGCAAACCCTCTTCAAGAAATGCTGCAGGATATGGTGGTGCCACATGGCCTTAGCATGGGAGTCCTTCAGGACAACACACTGAGGGTCCCGAGCTGGTCTCGCTGTCTTGGGTGAGCACAAGTGGCTGTGAGGGGGCACAAGGTTTACACAGAATTGGACAACCTCACCTCGAAGCCATTGGAGAGTGTCCAAGAGAGGCAACAGAGATGGGGAGGGGCCTCGATTTGAAGGCGTGTGAGGACACTGAGGGCACTTGGTGTGTTCAGCTGGAGGAGACTGAGGGGAGACCTCAGTGCAGTTCCAACTGCCTGGGCAGGGGCAGAGGAGGGGCAGGGACTGAGCTCTGCTCTGGGGGGACCAGGGACAGCAGCCAGGGAATGGCCTGGAGTTGTGCCAGGGGAAGTTCAGGTTGGATATTAGAAAAAGAGCCCCAACAATCCCACCCTGTCCCTGAGACCATTGTCCAAATGCTCCTTGAGCCCTGGCAGCCTTGGTGCTGTGCCCACTGCCCTGGGGAGCCTGGGCAGTGCCCAACCAGCCTCTGGGGGAAGAACCTTTCCCTAATATCCAACCTAAACCTTCCCTGACAGAGCTCCAGGTGTTTCCTCTGGTCCTGATCAGCAGAGCAGAGATGGAGCTGCCCCTCAGGAGGAGCTGCAGACCCTGGTGAGGTCTGACCTCAGTCTCCTCCTCTCCAGCTGAACACACCAAGTGCCCTCAGCTGCTCCTTGTGTGACCCCTCCAGGCCCTTCCCCATCCTTGTGTCCCTCCTTTGGACACTTTCCAACAGCTCTAGACCTTTCTGATATTGTGGAACCCAAAACTGTATCCCACCAAAGAAACTGTTGGGCCAAAATCTGGGAAGCTGTTTGTGAAACCGATTCTGCAGTCCTCAGGAAAAGAGGGAGCAGAGCTTTGTGCAGCAATCCCTTGTGCTGAAGGAGCATCTGCCCGTGTCCACGCAGCCGCCGTGTGCCGGGCAGGCAGCCAGCGCTGCCCACGGCCAGGCTGTGCCTGCTGCCAGCAGGAACCGGGTCTGCTTTCGTATCATTATGACCCACTAAAGGGCAGCAACTTCTTGAATAATAATGAAACTAAGCCCAGGGTTTAAGCTAGAAGCGTGCACCAGCACTTCTCTGCTTCAGAATAAAAGTCATAAATAAAACCTGCTGAATGAGATGCTAAATTATTTTCTTTATAAGGATGAGATGTTAACTCCCAAAAGAATAAGAAAAATATACCCCCCAAAAAATTATCTCAGAAACTCAGAGTAGATTACAACATGGTGTTGAGATAGTTCCCCAGGGAGCACAAGATGAAATAATAGCCACCAGACCTGGTATGTGGAGGGGCCCCCGTGCCAGGGGGATGTCCATACAGTGCCCCGTGTAAATCCCTTGGGAACCATGGAAATATATTTTGGGCATGCCAGTTTGGCTGGCTTCAGCTTAGAGCTCTAATTACAGAGAATATCTCCTGAGCTGAACCATGGGCTTTGCGGCTCTACTAAGGCTTTGCAAGAAGCATAAAGGTGGACCTTTATTAGTAAGTAGACTTAATAATAAGGAATAATATGGAGAAAAACTGCCTTCTACAGTTCCTTTTTTTCATACACAAATCCATGCACACCTATACTTCTCCTTTTATCAGCTGTGAAATGGAATACTTTAGTGCAAGCCCCAAAGCTTTGATCTGGAATTACTGCTAACACGTTACGTGGGAGCTCTGGATGAGCTGCCTTGTACTTGCTTTTATTTCTTTCCGGCAGGATCTGTGCAGGCAAGTTCCTTGTCCCACAAAGCCCCCATAACTAGACAGGGCAGGGGGGTGCACTGCAGGGGATGGAGGTGCCTGAGCCCCAAAAGGATGTCAATGCTCAAGCTTTGGAGGCAATGGGTTGGCACGGCTCCAGGTGCCCAGGCTCTCTCTCTTGGCAGTCCTGGGAATAAAGAAAATCAGCTGAGATCCCTCCCTTAGTCTGCATTCCTTGCCTAATCCCTAGTCCTGGCTTGTTCACGCTACAAAGCCTGCAAGGGGCAAGACTGCACAGGTTAAACATCCTGATTAGAGCAGAGAGAAAGTTCTTCAAACAAAGTGAGTTACAGTAATGAGATCATTTCTCTTTCTGAAAAAGCTCCTTCCCAGAGAGCCAAGCAAGGAGCTTTGGCAGTATGGACATGAGGGTCTTTGAGGGCAAAGCCAGCAAGACACTTGTTCCAAGTCCTGTGAGGTCTCACTGGCTTTTCCCCCAAAGAGAAGCTCACTTGGCTGCTCCAGCACCAAAGCACATCTTTGAACAAGCTGATGGTTGCATTTTTTCTCTTGTCCCTCACTCCACAATTTTCAGAGCAGAAAAAAAATTACTGAGCTCTGCTCTGGGGGGACCAGGGACAAGACCCAGGGAATGGCTGGAGCTGTGTCAGGGCAGGCTCAGGTTGGATCTCAGCAAAAGGTTCTTCCCTCAGAGGCTGGTTGGGCACTGCCCAGGCTCCCCAGGGCAGTGGGCACAGCCCCAAGGCTGCCAGAGCTGCAGGAGGGTTTGGCTGATCCTCTGGGGCACAGGGGGTGACTCTTGGGGATGGGCCTGTGCAGGGCCAGGGGTTGGACTCAATGATCCTTGTGGGTCCCTTCCAACTCAGCACATTCTGTGACTCTGTGATTTATTTTGGGGGGGGAGGTTCTGCAGTTGTGATCATGTTGGGAATAGTTGCCATGAAATCCTCTTGGGGGTCTGTGCACACAAACCATTTGTAAGGGCAGAACACACCAGTGAGAAGTTGAGGGATTGTCTGGGATCAGCCACAATACTCATCAAAACTCATGTGATAAAGGGCATTGCTTGGGTTTCTCAACTAATTTGTCTGTTGTTGGCTGTTTACTCAGGAATCTGCTCTCAAACCCTGTGTGGTAACATAATTGACTGAAGAACCATAACATAACCAGAAAGTAAATCAGAAGGAATTATTTTACAAACCCACCACTTAAGTGTGAGGCAGTGGCAATCCGCAGTGGCCCTTTTCATCTGCTTATCTTCATTAAGGCATTAGAGATCCTGTCTGCTCTGCCAGGCTGCTCCCAACCCCATGCTCACAAACATCCTCTTTCTCTTTTTAATTTTTTTTCTCGAAAGAAATATAGTTTTCCATTCATATCTTAATCTCTTAATAGAGAAAGTAAATAATTAATTGATGCCAAAGAATAAAGAAAGTATCCATAATCCTTATGCTGTTCATGTATTGAAGGTGGGAAAGAGGCAAGGTAGAAGGTGTTTTTAGTTTGTCCTAAGCTCAGCTTAACACAGCATCACCCATATAAATGAAATAACACTGTGGTCTTCTGCCTAAAAACCTTTTTCTTGGCTGTGCTGTCCCAAGGCTTTAGGCACCTTCACTGCAGTGAAAATTGCTGGGACCTGCCTGTGCCAGCCACTCTCAGAATTCCCACGTGCTGGGGCATCGCCTGGGGCATCGCTGGTAAGAGGCTGTGTTTGGGAAATCTGGGCTTCATTGAAAAAGGGCAGAATGTTCATGGTCCAGAAATAATTTTTCCTGCTCTTGATGTTATTTTTGCTAACCAGAATAATATGAAAATAATGGGAAAGGATCTTTAATGTAGGCAAAGGTGTTCAATATGGATGCTAATTTTTTTTCTCTTAAATGGGAAATGTGTACAAAAATTACATCTTAATTCACAAATTATTGTGGAAATGCATATGTTGACCTAATTTTATTTAAGGCAGGCTGGTTCAGCTTAACTCTGTATCTAAGTTGAGACTGTCAAACTGTCTTCACATGCTGCCTGCCACTGGTGGTGTCTTGGGTATATTATTCTGGGTGACTCACCAAAACCATAAGTATACTCTTTTTTTAAACTATGAGTCTATTTTCTTTATGTTTAATTGCCCCAATATTTTCATACTTGTTCCTCTGGCCTACTCCCTAAGTGTTTCATGGGTCGACTGCGTGTGTGTGTTGTCTGCCAGCTCTTCTCAGAGACAAGGAACCTCATCTGAATTTGTTCCCTGTTCACACCATCACTTGAATTCTGCTGGGAATCAATTCAAAACAGTTATAGATAAACCCAGGCAAAACTGTGGGGAAAAAAATTAGATTTTTTGAATCCAGAATTAATACTAAATAATATCGTATTGTACTGTTGATCTAAGATTCAGATAACTATAAATAGATCAATAAACACCAAATTGAGGCTCAATTCCTGTGATTTATCACTTTCTATAAGCTGTATTTCCATTCAGTTTCTCTAAGTTTGACTCAGATTTTTTATCAAAATTCAGAGTCATTGTTGACCTATGAAAGTACCCCCTCTCCTGACAATATGATGCTTTTGTCAGCAAAGGCAATGAGAGTGGAAAATGATGTGAAACTGAAAAACTGATGTGTTTTCTTGAGCTGGGCAGAGAGTTTATACCATTTGCTAAGTAGTAAAACCCGTTTGCTAATCTGTTACCATCTGCCTTTATTACTCCAGCCCACTCAGCGAGACACTGTGACAGCCAGTTTATTAGTGAGTTGTATCAACTTCAAATCATGCACTGAACAACTGTGTACATTATTTAGTCCTTCTTTTTAAGGACACCCATGTTTGCCATGCTGGAAAAGTTATGGATCCTGGACAGATATTGTTCCATTTTCCAGTTTTTAATTTATTTTTTTTAAAGTTCCTTTGGTTACCAGCACTACTGGAGGCTTCTTAATGTAATCAACCCATTGCTGTCTCCCTTGAGTCTGGAGACCAAGCAAAACAACAGCACCAAGAGGTGTGAATTTCCCTCCTTCATCTTAATAGACTGCTAAATTCAAAGTCTACGTGTGACCACTTAAAGGCTTAGTGTCAACCTCTGCTGCTACAAGATGTCCAACAAATGCACGTCTTGTCCAGCCTCATATGGACATACCAGATGTTCCTTCCACTGAATGGACATTCCAGAGGGAATTGCTGCTGCCAGCATGGTCCAGCAGCAGGACAGAAGTAGGAGGTAGCAGTGGTCTAGAGTGTGCCAGTAGTGGCATCCTTTTTGAACTGCAGATGAAGGATTTGGGAGCTGTATCCAGCAACTTCTCTTGTGAGCTACCACTTAGAGCCCTTTTGCCAGATTTTGTAGGGATGTTGTTAAAATTGCTGAAAAATTTTCACTCATCTGCATCCAATATTGTGAACTTTAACAAATTGTGGAATAATTTTTCCTCCCCAGCAGAGAGTGGAGAGGATTCTCAGACATATTTTCCTCTCTCTTTCCATAGAAATGAAGGTATTCACTCACTTTTGTGCCAGGCTATCTATTTAAAGCAGATCCAAAAGGACTTTGAAACATGGAGGCAAGAATAACCCTTTCTGAACAATACCACACACTCTTCTTTCTCTTCTACTCCATTTGACTCTGTCTTGCTGTATAAAGCACACCCGTTTTGCTTGCTTGCCAGGTGCCAAATGAGAGCAAGTTATTTTACCACCTATATAAACCTTAGAACTGATTTTTATTTATCAAGAAAAATTCTAATTGTCATACTGAAAGTCACTGTAGATTTTCCCCAAAAAACATGTCTTTCCACTGCTTCCATCTGCATCATCCCAGACACCTCTCAGGAATTTCTGACTTTCTGCTTTTGCCCTCCTCTTATTAGAATCACAGAATCATTTAAGTTGGAGAAGACCTTTAAGATCATTGAGTCCAACCATTAATCCAGCACTGCCAGGTCCACCACTAAACTATGTCTCTCAGTGTCACATCTACATGTTCTTATTCATGACCTTGCTGATAAATTCAAAGACAACTGAAAAATTACAGGGTGATCTCTACCTCCCTTTGGGGTATCTTTCCTTCTCCCCCTTTAAAGTCTCTTCTGTTTCTTTTCTGACTCAGAAATTGGAGCTCCACTTTATTGTCCTCTTCTAAGCCTTCCTTTTACCTCCATGATACAGCTTTATTTCTCAACGTCCTTTGGACAAAAGTAGAGATTACTCTGTCTTCTGTTTTTTCCCCTCTTAACTCCTCAGTTTTCCCTGGCTATTTACATTGAAGGCTCCTAATATGTTTTGAGTTCCTTTTCAAATTGGCCTTTGTCTAGTCATTTCCAGCTTCTGCTTGTACAGTCTCATATCTTTAGAGGTCACTTTCTGGCTGAAACTTAGAGGTGCATCATCACCCTTCTTGATCTACCATTGGACTTGGTCCTTGCTCACTCTGTATTCTCACTCTAGTTGCCAAAAATCACACAGTTCCCCTCTGCAGAACATCTCCATGCTAGAGATATTACCCAGTATCTACTTGACTGCACTTTGATCCATCCATACTGCGAGCCCTGTGGGATCTTCTCTGCTTGTCTCTGGAGGACACCGCAGTTTCTCACACCCTCTCTGACTGCAGAAAATGGCTTTTCTTTAGTGCTTACAAAAATTCTAAGAATATTTATCAATGCATGGTGCAACAGCCTGTAGCAGTGAGTGATATCATCCATGTTGTTTCCTTGTACTTTCTGATCTATACTTGTGGTTTTTTGGGGTCTTACCTGCAGTCCTTCCTAAAATAAGTCAAACCAAGGTTTGGAAGTTCTCCGTTCACATAGTGTTGGCAAAGCCCAGAGCAGCTGTTGCCCATGTTGAAGCCAGCCATGGGCACAGGATTACAAATGGAATGGTGGACTCTGGGTTGTTCCCTCAGACATGTTTGTACTTGAGGCTTCCTGTGGCTCCCCACTCGTGGGGAGAAAGGAGGTGATCGTGACGGAGAGGGATGAGGTGGGTGCAGCTGTGGTGACAGTGCTGCTGCCTCTGGCTGCCTCTGCTGCCTCTGTTCTTCTCCCAGCATCAGGAGTGCATGGGTTTGGCCTTTATAAGCCTCGGGGAGTTTGCTGGAGTGCTGAACTGAAATACTGTTCTGCAGGAATCAACAGGCTCCCTCAGATTCTTGGGTAGCCAAGAGTTTCTTGTCCCCCACATGGGTGGATGCCACAGAAGCACTATCTCATTTTAATTCTCATAACATGTGTTGTTATTATTTGTGGTTAAAAGGCAGAAAGATCACAGATTCCTGTGAACCTGGTTGTATCTGCCAGTCTGGCAGTTAATTGCCTCTTGATCTGGAGTCATTTCCAGAGAATACAGAAACCCACCAGGTCCTTTTCACAGCTCCTCTGGCTTCACACGTAGTGTCTCCTCAGGGAGGGGTGGCAGAGGGTGGCAGGTGTGGGGTGCCATTGTGACAGTTCCAACTGGAACTGCCTTGTATTCCTGAAATTCTTTTCTTAGGAGTGGGTGGGTTGTGTAATTTCTTCCTCTTTTTTCCTTTGTGGTGATTATGCTCTCTGTTCTGTGTTTATAGTGACGTGTGTTTACTAATAGTGTGGTGCCATGCCCCTGCCAAGCTGCTTCTGCTAACAATGAAACAAGGGAAAAGTGATATTTATGGAGGTTTGGGGGCTGGCCAGGCTGCAGCGCTTGATTTTTATTGTAGTTGACTGCAAACTTCTCAGACATGAGAATCTGTATCTCATTGTGCAGAGCTGGTTTCCATTTCAATCTGGGTCCCATTATTGGGGTTTGGTTTGCATTCTGTTGGGTTGGCCATGTGTAGATTTACACAAACAAATATGGAATTTATGTACGTAGCTTTCACTTGTGGGATTTAAACCTCCACCTATTTGAAAATGTCTCTGGAAGGGGATAAGAGGAACTACAGTGTTCCTCTTTCTAATGGAAGGATGTGTTGTATAGCAACAAGCAGGCCAATAAAAATAATTTGAATTAATTTCCACCCTCTACTGAGCCACCAGGGCATGAGAGAGCTGTGTTAGGGAAGAGTACAGCAGCTGTGACTCGCCACTGCTCACGCTGGGTATCTCTTGTGGCTCTCTCTCGTGCAGTGAGGTTTTCAGGTTCAGGGTATTTTATGTTTGTAGTGATTCCTGGTCAATGTAAGAGAAAAGAGAAATTTCCAGAAAAGCTCTTGGTCTCTGAGAGCAAAACAATTCCACTTCAGCAAAGACTTTCTCCTGGATGATGTCTGTGTTGACAGAGATGGGATACTGGAATCCGAGCTGTGCATGTGAGTGTTGGGGCAGGGGCTTCTTTTAAAAAAGTGTTTCTAAGAAGAGCTACGTGTCTGTGGAGAGTTGACTTCCTTTGGAGGAATATATTATGCCAAGGAGGTGACTTGGCAGACACAAAGCATTTCTAGGCAAGATGCCTGGAGAAAGGCAGCTGGCACCGTTTGCCTCTGAGCTGGGGCTCTTCCTGACACAGACCAGAGCAGTTGTGTTGAAACCAAAGGGTCTCATTTCCCTCCTGTAAGTAGGGTTCACTTGTCCTTGGGAGACTCTCAGGCTGCTTCTTCAGTGCTGATGCAGAGCTTGGGTCACTGTCAAACTGCAGCTTCCATTCACCGCTCACTTGTCGCTAATGGTGTCTCTTTCCTTCTTTTTTTTTCCTTTTTGTTTCAAATTACATGCAAGCAGCAGTTGTGTAACTCCATTCTTTAGCTTTTTGGTGTCCCCTCTGACTGTAACCCTAAATACTCATAGAACAAATGGTGACCTGACCTTTTTACTAACCAAATAGGGTTGTGAAGGGGACCACCTAGAAAAGTACCTTTTTTTCTGGAGGAAAAAGTATTTTCATTAAATTCTGTGGCAATAGGGGGTTTGCTTCTCCTCTCCTGGGTCTCAGGACCAGCCCAGCCTTAAGCCAGTCACCCTGCTGACACAGAAACAGGCTCTCCCAGGACAGAGGCTTTCAGGTGTAAACTCTCCTGCTTCAATGTCTGTTGCCCCATGCCAGACCTGAGGTACATTTGTATCTTCTCCTACCAGTTCATCTGCATAACTCAAGTGATGGAAACCAATTCTTTTAATGTTAAAAGTTATGCCAATTATGTATTATTCAGTTATGAGTTTGTTACTGTGAGTGTCTCAGGTAGTCTCTCATTAGGGAGAAGAGGAGGTGGTATTTTAGGAGTTGGTTGCCCAGCAATAAATCTGTGCTACTAGTGCATCTTATACACAAGAAAATTTTAACAGGCTTAATGAATTTAAGCTGATTTCTGGAGAGCTTGACTGTGCAACTCTATAGTCTCTAGACAAAGTTATATTACAAGAACATGTAAACATCGTATGTCTGATTTGTCCTTTTCCAGCCCTATATTTTCTCAATTACTTGGGTGCAGAATGTGTGATCCGCTTTCAGTTCCCATACAGTTTCCATTGAAACCACCTCATAACCACATGGAATAAATGAAATATGAAGTATGTCTGTGTTTGGAAATGTTCCTGGTTTTCTTACCTGGATTCATAGTTTATATACACATAAATACTAGCCATACTAAAATAATAAAAAATGAACATGAAAACCTTTTCTTCTTAGGGAAGAAAATCATGAGTCAGCCCAACAACAGATGAAACTTGTGGTTTATAGAAGGCAGAAAATTGAGCATCAAAGTTGGTTCAGAGATGGCAGTAGCCCTGAATTTTGAACATTCACCATGATGAATTGTTCTTCCTGTTGTCACAGTGAACCAAACAATCAGCTTTGGTTCTCATCTTGCGCTAAGACTTCAGGGAGAACTCTACTGAGAAGTGTGGATGCTTCTGTGGTGTTAAATGCAGTACCGCTTATGGTCCTGAACTTTGTGTTGCCTCTCAAGCAAGGGTTTCACGTTTGTATTGAATGCAAACTGGTTTTAACATTAACATAAGAGTTGAAAAGTTATGCAGACCCTAACTTCTTTGTGACAGTGGGGGAAAGCGTTGGCACATATGAATCCTGACACTTTGATGGTTCCTGTTGTATAAACTGATCAGAGTATGAGCTGCTTTCAAGAATCGTGGCTTCTGCAGCAGATACATTTGCCATGGCCACCAAACCTGTCTCACAGATGCGTTCATTGCCTCTGGATTTTGTCTATATGTTGGATTGAGAGATATGACAAGGGGGAATGGCCTTAAGATGAAGGAGGTTAGATTTAGAATAGATGGCAGGAAGGAATTCCTCCCTGTGAGGGTGGGGAGGCCCTGACATAGATTGCCCAAAGAAGCTGTGGCTGCCCCATCCCTGAAGTGTCCAAGGCCTGGTAGGACAGGGCTTGGAGCAACATGGGCTAGTAACAAGATGGTCTTTAATGTCCTTTCCAGCCCAAACTGTTTTATGATTCCATGGTTCTACGTACTGGGGCAACAGAGGAGAAACTTTTTCCGAGTGGGGGTAGTATCCCCCCTCCTTCACCCCCTGGCTGTTCCCTCACTGCTTTATGACCCTTCTTGCTCTGAAGTCTTTTTGTAATGTTCATACAAGAGCTGCTCCCCTGGGGCTGTGACTCAGGTCTTCAAGGCTGTTGGCATCTTCTGCTGGCAGACAGAGGAGACTGATGGAGGGGAACAGCTCCTGCAGACAGCCCTCTCCAACAAAGCCATAGAGGAGAGAGTTCATAGGAGGGAGTGGATTCTGTGTTTGGAAAAAAAATTAAAACATTAGCTTGTTGCTAGTAATTTATTACACTCAGACTGTGTTTTTACTGCAGAACCTCATAAATAATATTGAATCTAAGATTTCCAAGGACTGAGTAGGGAATTTTAAGGACCAGACTAAAGGAAGCATATTCGTATCATCACCGTCTTTAATTCACTGTTCTCTGTAAACCAGTTGAAGATGGTGGGTTTGGGGATGACTAATAAATACAGAGCATTGAACTGGGCTAAGTTTAAAACCCCAGATTTTTTAGTACTTTAGCTCTAACACCTTGGGACACTCTGAGGGTTCAGTTTTCAGTAATGTAGGTAACACATGAGAAATATAAGTTAAAGTCAATCAGATTTCTGCTGATAGAAATTCTTGTGGTGGAAGAGTGATTTACCTCAGCAATAATCTGGCTTTTGGAGAGTAAATGACAGCAGCTCCAACTCCTGAGCTTTCCTGAAGTGATGAGGAAGATCTTCAGCTGGAGGAAGGGAAGCCATTTAGGTGGGGTCAGGAGAGCCATGGGCATTCACACAGGCTGAGGATTTATCTCAAACTTGTCTTCCATGTTCAATGTAAACCACATTGCATAGCATCTTTTAACTTCAGGGACTATTAATACAACTCCAGCTGCAGCTGCTAAGAAACAATTGAATGTATCAGCCTCCCCATATGAACCAAACTTCATCCTGTGGTAGGGATGTGTCCCTTCTGCACACAAGGGCCATCCCAGTGCAGAACTCTGAATCTTTAGGACTGAGATACTGTACTGGGTTTACATGGCAAGGGTTTGGTAGTGGGACTACAAGGGTGATTTCTGTGAGAAGCTGCTGGAAGCTGCCCCCATGTCTGACAGAGCCAACACCACCAGATCCAGAAGGGACCCACTGCTGGCCAAGGCCAAGCCCAGCAGCAATGGGGACAGTGCCAAAGGGATAGTGTGCTTAAGAAGCAGAAAAAAGTTACTGGGTGATGGCAGATGGGGAGAGGAGAGACTGTGAGAGCAACAGCTCTGCACCAGCAGGTCAGTGGGGAGGAGGGGGAGGAGGTGCTGCTGGGGCTGTTTGCAGCAATCGGGGTGGGATCTCTCCCTCCACTTATCTTGACCCACAAGCCTTTCATTACATTTCTTTTCTCTGTCCAATGGAGGAGGGCAGTGATAGAGTGGTTTTGGTGGACACCTGGTATCCAGCCAGAGCCAGACCACCACAGGTGCCTCAGTGAAGGAGATTCTCAGGTGTTTAGAGGACTGAGACCTCGGGACAGCTGGGCTTCATGAAAGCCTGACTCCCTTGCAGAGAGATCAGTGGGTATTTAACAGTATCTGATGCTGTGAGTCCATTTATTACACAGGGCTTAACCTGCTGAAGCTGAAAGAGAGGAATTTAAGAGAGAAATAACAGAGTGGTTTGGGTTGAAAGGGACCTGAAAGGCCACCTAGTCCAATCCCCCACTTTTCCAAACATCTTCCTCTTGGAGAAAAAAGAGACTTCTCTGAGAGCCAGAGACAATGAGACCCTCTGTTCCTGCTCAGTGATTATGTTTAGCTCAGAAAAAAACTCGTGGGAAAAAAAAGTATGAGTAGTTCAATAGGGCACATCTTGACGTCCTGGTGACTTTGAGATTGTTGGCCTATGAAGGAAATCAGAGTTGTTGGAGTGTCCCCAAAGTACTGAAAGGTGGGTCAGGGCCTGACTCTGCTGGTAGAGACAGCAGGGTCTGCTTTGGACCACATGGAGAGACACTGGGCTCTACTTAGCACACTAGTGGCGACCAACATTAAGTATTGTCATACAGAAAAACTTGGCTAACGTGGAGAGACAAGTCTTATCCATGGAGCTGGTTCTTCCCAGATGGAATTGAGGCCCACTGGATATGAGGAAAGTGACACTATCCTCCTTTTTGTGATTTTGTTCTCTTTCTAGAAGGAGCACCATCATCAATTCACTTAATTTACCTCCAAAAAACAGCTTTTCTTCTTCACTGAGGCTTCTCTTGAATCTTTACAAGCATGTCTCCATCTGAGTTCTGCAGTGGGTGTCTGTGCATAGCAGTGGACAACAGTGTCAGGCTACGTTATGTTTTTAAACATGGTTCACTTTAAAAATAGGAAAATCAATTACTAAGGTGTTGGGATTTCTAAAGGTTTGTTTGACTGAACTTTGAAGTGTTGAGTACATGGTGGGATGTGCTGTTGGAACCAAATTCTCTTCTCTGAAGCATTGAATATGGTGAGATGTCAAAAGCATATGGAGAATATATGTTGAGTGTCTCAGTTTTAATCTCCTAGAATCAAAAGTCAAGAATTTACCGAAATTAAAGGGATGGAATGTGTCAAATGGGGGAACACAAGTGGAAGAAGAGAGTCTTAGTGTTTCTTTTTATTGTTAAACATGAATTAATGGCTTTTACTAACAGAAAATCTTTCAACCTAACACAAATCCAAGGACTTACAATCTGTATTCTGTCTTAAAATTATTCTTCACTGAGGACATTTCCGTGCAGAGGTGTAGTTGCAGGCTTACAGGTGACATTGAGCTGCCTGTGCTGGAAGTGCAGCTCTAACACAGATCAGGGCACTGGGTCCTTCTCTGTGTTTGTGCACCTTGCAGCCCTTGTTGCACCCGCTGCACCATTTTTTTCTCTCACCTGTTGGAGCAGAAGTGGTTCAAATGTGCTTCTACCTGAGCAGCAGGTCACGTTACATTGTCAAAATAGAAAAATGGGAATAGCACCTTGTATCTTGACGTAGAAGTGGTTCCCAGCAGCTTAGGCTGGGAAGGATTGTGTCTGGAAGGGGTCTGGCCATGAGGATACAGCTGCACGTTGGACAGTTACCCAAAGTGCTGAAGACAAAATGCCAACCAAGATACTCAGTAAAACTCTTCAGGTTTTGTTGTCACAAGTGTTCTTCATTACCACAGCTGATCAGGTGCTGACTTTTTTCCCCTAACCATCATCAGGAGCATGGGCTGTCCTTACCAGCCAGGGAGCAAGGGCTCAGTCCATATTCACATAGAGAGAGCTTGGCTCAGTTGGTCAGAGCATGGTGCCAATAACACCAAGGTTGTGGGTTTGACCCCTGTGCGGGCCATTCACTTCAGAGCTGGACTTGGTGATCCTTGTGGGATCACAGACCATTGTGTGACTGTATCACCTAGAGAATCCAGAGCAGTGCTGATGGCCTTGTCTGCACACCCTGGTGCAGGGACTACTCAGATCCCTTTTATAGTCCCATGGGACCTGTTCTGCCATATGAACACGTAGTGACTAAAAGCACCTTCTCTATGTCTCATTAGGCAGTATTTTTCCAAGAGGATAACTTCTCGGATTCACACTGCCTTTGGAATTTTGCATACGTTGGTTAGTTGTGATTAATGCAAATGAGGGCTCATTGCTCCCAGATTGGATAAAGCATAATTGTTATAACCAAGAGAATTGGAAGAAGGCACTGGCAAAAAAGTAGGCTGTCTTCCCTAGAGGTATCCAGGAAAATTACACTAATAGCATAAAGTTTGTTCGCTGGAGCAAAGCCTAAAATAAATTGGTGGGTTTTGCTTTCACACAATGTAGTTGCATATATATACATGGCTCTTGTTGGGAGAGCTCTGGACAAGCCCCTGTCTGGACTGTTTGTCTCTGTGTCAGAGTCTGGCAGCAGGTTTGGTGCAACCTGGTGTAGCATCTCCTGTCGCATTTTTCATGTGCATAGTCATGCAGTAAACTAAAATATGCTTTGAATGAGTATTTGAGTGAATATAAAAGTAAACCCAATAGTAGCATAAGCACAATCAAAATGAACTTGTAAATTGTGGAAAAGGAGGGGGAAGGGGAGAAAATAATGTTTACACTTCTTGCCATGGCTGTCAGATGTTCATTTGGATGACATATGTGAAATGTAGTGGCAACCTGCATCTAAATGCATCAAAATTAGTTGGAGAGATGTGGCCAAGTGCCAGGCACTGCTCGACTAAAGACCCACCAACTACACATCTGTCTCACATGTGCTGTGAGGCGAGTGGAGAGGACCTGCCAGCACTGAGATGGGTCTCTGGCTTTCCTTTCCCAGGTTCTGGCACACCTGAGCCCTCAGCACTGGAACACTGCACTTTTTTCCTAATAATCTACCTGCCTACTTGGTGCTCCAGCATGTGACATCGATTGTGATGGTTTGTGTGACTCTGAGCACACTGGCATTTTTAAGAGCATTATCTATTCTCAGCAACATTTTTTAAAGTACATTTTTACTCTGTTATATGCAGTTTGGTACTGGTTCTGCTTCCAAGAGACTGACAGAAACCTCTGGATAGAGCTTCCCTGCAATTACTGGGATTTGGGATTATTGTGTAGTATAGTCTTGGTGCAGTTCCACATAGAGCTTGACCTAATAACCATTTGGCTACACTGTCTGTGACTTTCAGGAGGCAGGTCCCACTGGCTCTGCAAACACTTCCCAGTTCAGATAGTTACAGCCTTGTGTTACTGCTGCCAAGCTCCTGAATCCCTCCTGCACTGTTCCTCTTCATCTCTGTAATTCTGAAAACAGGAATAATTAGTACTTGTATTTATAGCAGAGCCTCCCACCCAAAATGAAGTGAGGATTCCCTTCCTCTGGTCACTGTAAATGGCTGGTTCTCAGCCTAGGGAGACTTCTCAGATGGGCTGTGTGGTGGGACAGCATTGCCACAGCCACCACTAACACTACAAGAAGTTACAGGAGTAAAGAGTCACTACGTTACCTCCAAAACACTTCCAAATTTATGTAATTCTGCCCTGGATAAGGTCATTCTTGTTTATGGATTTCTCTCAAATTAAATTTCCTCTGCCATTTTCACAGCTAAAAGTTACCATGATAGGCACAAACATGGAAAAAGATGGTATTTTCGTCTTCAACAATTCCGTGTGTTCACAGAAAAAAGTCAGCCTAGAATTGTGCTTCCTATTTGCCTACCCCAAAAATATTCCTGGAGGAGAGATAGTCACAGCTATTTCACAGAGATGTGTGTTTAAAGAGGTGACATTCCTCCTGGCAGTGAAATCGCACTTCATGACGTGCATGGCTTCCACAGAAACCTGGAGAGGAGGAACCTACTGAGAGCAGGCGAAGGACTTCTGGGATGATGAAAAGATCTCCTTCACTTTGCAGGATTGCCAGAACTGAAAAAATTCTTTGGGATAGTGCACCTTTTAGTGTCATGAGTGTCTTCCTCTTCCACATAGAAACTGGACTGTAGGTGGTGTGATTTCCTGATGTTCTAGGTATGGTAAGTCAGGGGGGTTTTTGTTTGGATTTTTGTTGTTGTTGTTGTTGTCGTTGTTGGCTTTTTTGAGAGCTGGGGAGGAACCGGAAGGAGCAAGGATGAAGAAGATGGGAAACCATTTCACCTTTCATAGAATCACAGAATCAATAGGGTTGGAAAGGACCTCCGAGATCATCAAGTCCAACTCTTGATCCAACCCCGCCGTGGTTCCCAGCCCATGGCACTGATGCCACATCCAGTCTCACCTTAAACACCTCCAGGGACGGAGAATCCACCACTTCCCTGGGCAACCCATTCCAATGCCTGATCACTCTCTCTGTAAAAAATTTCTTCCTAATATCCAACCCAAACCTCCCCTGGCACAGCTGAAGACCCAGCCCTCTTGTCCTACTGCTGGTTCCTGGGAGAAGAGCCCAATCCCCACCTGGCTACACCCTCCTGTCAGGGAGTTGTAGAGAGTGAGGAGGTCTCCCCTGAGCCTCCTCTTCTCCAGGCTGAGCCTCCCCAGCTCCCTCAGCCTCTCCTCACAGCACTTGTGCTCCAGTCCCTTCCCCAGCCTCATTGCTCTCCTCTGGCCCTGCTCCAGCCCCTCCATGGCCTTCCCGAATGAGGGCCCAGAGCTGGACACAGCACTCCAGGGGTGGCCTCCCCAGCGCTGAGTACAGGGCAAGAATCACTTCCCTGCTCCTGATCCAGGCCAGGATCCATTGGCCCTCTTGTCCCCCTGGGCACACTCTGGCTCCTGTTCAGCTCCCTGTCCATCCCCACTCCCAGCTCCCTTCCTGCCTGGCTGCTCTCCAGCCCCTCTGGCCCAGCCTGGAGCTGCCGGGGGTTGTTGTGGCCAAAGGGCAGGACCCGGCCCTTGGCCTGCTTGAACCTCATCCCCTTGGAATCAGCCCATGGATCCAGCCTGTCCAGGTCCCTCTGCAGAGCCCTCCTGCCTTCCATCAGATCAACACTCCCCCCCAGCTTGGTGTCATCTGCAAATTTGCTGATGATACACTCCATCCCCTCATCTGAATCATCGATAAAGATATTAAACGGGACTGGGCCCAACACTGATCCCTGGGGGACGCCACTGGGGACCAGCCGCCAACAAGATGCAGCACTGTTCCCCACCAGTCCCTGGGCCCAGCCATCAGCCAGTTCTTTCTCATGGTGTTGGCAAGGAACAGGTAATGTACCGAGGGACTGGAGATGGAAATTGTCAGGACTTGCCTGGAAGTTCATGACATCCTGTAGCTATGGTAGATAAAACCCAGCATCACAAGATATAGAACCAGAGAATCACGGAATCATTAAGGCTGGAAAAGACCTCCAAGACCATCATGTCCACCCTGTGCCCGATGCCCACCTTGCCACCCAGCCCAGAG
This sequence comes from Manacus vitellinus, assembly GCF_001715985.3. Taxonomy (NCBI): domain Eukaryota; kingdom Metazoa; phylum Chordata; class Aves; order Passeriformes; family Pipridae; genus Manacus; species Manacus vitellinus. The sequence goes on from NW_021939882.1 coordinate 12,178,716, forward strand.
CACTGAGTACCATGTCCAGTCCTTCCTTGGACATCAGGGATGGGGACTCCACCGCCTCCCTGGGCAGCCCCTTCCAGAGCCCGACCACCTTTTCAGTGAAGAAAGGATAAAAAGATCACATAGAACTTAACTCCCCAAGATGGACTGCCACCTGTGGCAAGGGGAAACCTCAACGTTTTCAACAAATATTTCTGTTTGGTATTTTCTGTCTCTCTCAATAAAAGCCTTTAAAAGCAAGCTGAATCCTATGGTAATTGGAATGAGACCTAACCCATGCTTTGTGTTCCTGTGACGGGAGCAGTATAGCCCTTCCAAATGCTCTGCTATTAAATTATAGGAAATTTGGAGCCTGTTGCTTTGTGCCTACCCCTTATCTGTCTTTTGTCATCCATATCTCCATCAGTGCTGAAAGGCAAAGAGCATGAAAACAGAACCACACTTTGACGAAGGCAGAGGGTCCCTGAAACTCATGGAAGAGACACATTGATTTATAGCAAACTTAAGAACCTAAGAGCATGAGAATCCCACTCTGGATCAGTCCAAGGGTGCACCTAGTTCCTGTTCTCTAACAGAGGAGGAATCTTTGGTGAGGAGGAATATTTCAAGTTCATTTCTTTTCACAAATAGGACATCCAGCCAACAAATTTTGTTTTAATTCTTGAAGAATGCTCTTAAACTGTTGCCCAGTGCCAAAGAAAGCAGAGCAGTGTTTTCCATCAATCTGCAGGATGTCTCACTGAGTTCAGTGGTGCTATCTACCTGTCCAAACTAACAGGCATAACAGTTTCCAGTATTGGAGCCTCCAGAAAAGTTCATGCTCCACAACTACAGAGATATATGATGACTGGAAGGGAATTTTGACTTCTTTACTGTTACTATTTTAGAAGTACCTGGAGAACAGATTTAACAAATGTCTCAAAACTTGCCTCTTCCCCCATGGGGGTATTTGAATTCCCAAATTTGAAACCATGTTGTAATTTTACAAACTCTGCAGTGAGGTGAAGTTACTGCTCTCAAGAATGTGTCCTTCTCTGGATGTGCAGGCTCAGCAAGGCAGTGGGGCACACATCAAATAATTTATTTATAAGAGATTGTCTTCTGCTTCAAATTCTTATGACTCAGGCATAAAATGGACTTTCTTAATTGGCAGAGAGGGTGGAGGGTTGACTGTACACATGCTGAGAGACATGGTAGCACTACATGATGAAAATCCAAGTAACTCCTTGAGGGCTCCAAGTTGGGCAGTGAAGGAACCTGAATGAGAGCAGTGCTTGCTCCTTCTACCTGTGTTTTCTAGAATATCTACTTAATAACTTCATGGGCTTACTTGAGGGCATTCATGGGACCAAGAACCAAACTACTTCTGGGTGAACTTCCCTAGTTCTGCACCTCCTGCAAATTACCTCTAAATCTTAAAGCTTTAGGCATGCTGAAATAACATTGGGCACATCCAGAGAGCCTTTTGGCCCTTCAGGCCTCCTGGACGACTCAGTGAGGGACAGCAAAGGTTATACTTTTTGGAGGGATGACTCACATGCTTGCCATGGGCAGAGAATCAACTATTCCATCGACTAAGATCCCCTGTAAGCTGTCCAAGCAAAGAACTTGGCTTTAACTATAAAGGTAGCTGGTAGCCTGCCCTTCTCTTGGAGGTAAGAGGAGTTGGAGAGCTGCCACCGTGGGAGTGTACTTCAAAAATAGGGACAGAAATGAGGAAAATGTTAAAGCAGAGGGTAAATGCCAGTTAAAGAGGTTGATACAAACACCTCTGAAGGCTCCCCAGTGTAGGACCCAGTGCTAGCTCTGCACAGCAGATCTCAAGGCTGGCTAACAAAAGGCTTTGCAGCCATCTCTGGAGAAAAGTTTATTAAGAAACATACTTCTTAACATTCAGTTACATCAGATGGTTTCCAAAATAGGGAAGTTTATCTCTGGGCTTAACAAGCAATTTAATTACACAACTGTATCCACAGATTGGCTTCTGAGGAAACTGGGAATTGCTTCCTCTGTCTAATCTCAGGGTTTGCTTGTTTTAATGCAGCTTCCTGAAATGCTGTGAGCCTCCAATCACCATGTGACTACATCTGCTTCTTACAGAAAACTCGAATCAGGAGGGCCCACAGCATCAGCGTGGGGACAGTGTCTTCTGCTGAGCTTTACCAGAGGAAGCCCTGAGGCACAGCAGGACCGTGGCAGAAGAGGTGAAATGATCTCCAGTACCAGCTCCTTAGAAATTGAGGGGCAAGGAGTTTTTATTTCAGTTTCCAAGGCTGTATCTATTCTATCTGCCCTGGAACAGAAATAGTCACAGAAGGGCAGATGCTTGGATCATTCCCATGACCTGCACATTGGCTCTCACTTAAGAAATTGTTCCCTGTGAGGCCCTGGCACAGGTTGCCCAGAGAAGCTGTGGCTGCCCCATCCCTGGAAGTGTCCAAGGCCAGGTTGGATGGGGCCTGGAGCAACCTGGGCTAGTGGGAGGTGTCCCTGCCCATGGCAGGGGGTGGAACCAGATGAGTTTTAATGTCCCTTCCAACTCAAACCATTACATGATTCTGTGACCCTGCGAGCAGCATGGGCACAGGCAGCTCTGCCTCCAGCATCTTCAGCCTGATACTTTGAGGTTAAGTTCTCTGTAGTCTGAACAGCAAAGCATTTTGGCACTGATTTGATATAAAACACGTCGCTGGTGGGATTCCCCTGAGCTGTGTATTTGTCATGTGAGATTTGCATGGACCAGACCTGTTGCTGTTTGCTGTGGGCAGGGTCCCTGCCAGTGCCTGACATGGAGGAACTTGGTTCATTCCTTCAAACAACATCTCTTTGAAAAGCACATCCTTTCAGGTAAAAATGTCTTTTGGGAGTTGTTTCCATCATAATTGGCTTCTAGAACCAGTTATCCCATAAATCCTGGTTTTAAAGGTCGTCATAACTTTTCCGCCTTTTCTTTACATACAGTTGTGTTTAAGCCTTGAGTTTTTCTCAGTTTTTAGTCATTTTTGTAGCTTTAACCTTCCACCTGCCTGGTTTACTTCAAGGCATGCTTCAAATGTCCCAGCCATAATGACTTTACCAGGATGTCCCTCCTGTAAGTAGCAGTCTGCAGCAGTAAGACACCCAGAGACCAGATTTTAATCAACCTTGACTGAGGACTAAAAATGATTCACTCCTGTCAGTGCTGCGCAACACAACAAACAGCTCTCCAGCAAATCACTTAAGCAGAAATATGTTGGCATGTTTCTATAGCAACTAAGGAAAAATATTTCACACAAAAGTCCATCTGCTGCAACAGAGAGGGAGATCTGGCCAAGGTTCCCGTTAGAAATTAATCTTAATTTGCAAATTTTATTTTTGAAAACCTCACACAGTCGCTTGCACAAAAAGGCAGAACTGTGAGTCAGAGGAAAAAGAACTGATTTTTCAAGAGAGGCTGTCAATTAATCAACAAGGTGATCTTTAATTTGGGAAGCAGTGATTGTTTGAGGATGAAAAAGCCGAGTGCATTTGAGAGGTATTCATCCCCAGGGCTGTTTACCAATCGGGCTGCATCACACCATCTTGTACGCAGCATATTTGGAAACACATTTATTTTTTCAAAAGAGCTTAGTAGCAAGCATCCAACATTTTTTTTTTAAATCATTTTGGTTTGATTTACTTGTAAAGAGTTACTCAAATTTATTCAACCATATAAAATGCTTTGTAGAAGCCATCAAAGTGAGGAGAGGGGGAAAAACCAATGCGATAATTTGGACAGCGATGCATTTTATTTTGTGTGATGTCAACACTTCAAAGCCTATTGGGGCTGTGTTCAGGAGATCTGAAACATTTTACGGGGTGCTTGGTGTCTGTGCTACAAACCGACTCCAACTATAGATTCTCTTGCACAATATTCACACGCTACTGCCAGTATTTCTCTCTTCCTCTCTAGCTGCTTTCTCTGTCTCCTCTGGCAGCTCAACAGAACCCTTAAAAAAATAAATTTTAAAAAAGAAATAAAAAAAAAAAACCAAGAAGAAGTTTCTTCCAACTAGGCAGTGTGTAACTCAGGGCCCGAGAAGGCCAGTTCTTCAGAGGCTGTGCCCAGGAGGAGGGAAGTCCAGCTTGACTAGGCTCTGTCACCTGGAGCTTTGCATGAAAGACTAGATCTGAAGAGACTTCAGGAAGAGGTGACATTTGTGTGGCTTATGTCATAACTACTAAGCTCCAAAGGAGGCAACGAAGATGGGGAAGGGCCTTGACTTAAAGCCGTGTGAGGACACTGAGGGCACTTGGTGTGTTCAACTGGAGAAGAGGAGACTGAGGGGAGACCTCAGTGCAGTTCCAA
>NW_021939882.1:12187949-12189413 GCF_001715985.3 Manacus vitellinus
CCCTGGAAGTGTCCAAGGCCAGGTTGGACAGGGCTTGGAGCAACCTGGGCTAGTGGAAGGTGTCCCTGCCCATGGCAGGGGGTGGAACCAGATGAACTTTAAGGTCCCTTCCAATCCAAACCAGTCTGGGATTGTGATTCTGTTATATGTCCTTCCTAACACATGATGATATTTGAACAATACTGATGGAGCTGGCAAGCATAGTGGTGGTAGAAACATCAGTCCAACAGGCATATCACTTACACTGTATCCCTGTTTTCCTGCCCAGCAGCATCCATGACAAGGAGGAATGACAGCCTGCTTTATTTCACGTGATTAAATACACAGTCTGAGCAGTGGCACATTAAACAAATAAGTGAACATGGGAATAGAGCTGCATATGAAGAAGAGATGGGACATAGGAAAATTAAATGTGAGAATTGGAGGGCTTTGGATGCATTAGAAAGATTGCTTTCCCCCATTTCACTTCTTCTATGTCTTCACACCTCCACCCTCTCTCCCTCCAGCTGTAAGTACTCTTGCTAAATGCCATCTTCTCCATGGTACAAGGTTGGAGGGAGAAAAAACTTCTCCAAACAAGTTTAGAATGCACTTTTATTTTAAGTTACAAAGACTTGTTTCTGAAAAAAATAAAACAAAAACCAACTAACCAACCAACCCAAACTCAACAAAACCCCCAAGGTATTTTGTTCCCCAATAAAAAGAAACCAAGTGTTGCATCTCATCCTCAATCTGCTTGAAGGTACCTCACATTGACCAGTTGGAAAACAAGGAAACAAATTCCTTAGCAGCAAGAAATGTCCAACCAAAAAAGGGAAAGCAGTTGAATTCCAACATTTTTCATTTAGTAAAACAACTTGTTTTCTATGACATTTTTGTGTTGCAGAATGGTTATTATTAGCATTTATTAAGTTATCAGAGAGGAATGGGCCCTTTAACATGAGCCCTTTTGCTATGAAAATGGCACCTGTGTCCCTCCATGGTTGCTATTGCTTGTTTTGCTCTCAGAAGCTGGTAAAACATTTGAGCCTTATCTAATACACTGACTTTATCTGAGATTTTGATCCACGGATGTTGGACCTGTTGAGCTTTAACAGTGAAGTAAAAAAGCAGCTTCAGAGTAAGAAGCACAAAAGAGTCTGCTGAGCACATTTGCTTACAAAAATGCTGCTTTCTACTATAGGACCATTGGAAGAATTAGGGATGATTGGGTTGGGTGAGTTGACTCAACTGGACCCAGGTCTGTCTGTTTTTTAGCTCTAGCAGAAGTGAAATGTCTCTCAGATGCAGACACATTGCAGCATTTCATATGGATTAACTTAGATTTACAAAATCATTTGGTTGGAAAAGCCCTTCCAGCCCATCGAGCCCACCCTGTGCCCCATCCCCACCTTGTCCCCAGCCCAGAGCACTCAGTGCCACGGCCAGGCCTTCCTTGGACACCTCCAGGGATGGGCACTCCAA